>NC_092032.1:7721414-8021414 GCF_042242105.1 Pempheris klunzingeri | reverse complement strand
TTAGTTACGACCAAAGGAACTCTATTTCACGCACATCTCCCCGACGGACTAAATGAAGCTTTGCAAATCCTCCACAGCTTTTAATAGCTGCTACTAATATCACAGGTCACAAATGATTGCACCCTCAGACTCAGATTTGGCTGATCAAACACAGGCTGAGATTATCAGTGTTATTTACGCTTGTGTATCACTCTGGCATAAACACGCACTTATGGAAATGCGATCCCTCTACGGTAATGCACTTTATAATGATTTATGCTAGAACGATTCATGGAAAATGTGGCAGCACAAGCCGCATCAACCTACAATCCAATGTTGATTTTTTTTTACCCAGCATTCTTTTTCTGTAGTGTTTGCAGCACTGACTGAAAAAATTCACTTGGAGACGTGTACATTCATGTACATCGCTGAAGTCACGAAGCATCGGTTTGTGTGTCGGAAACACAAGAGAGGCCTGCACAGTAGCATGTTGGTTCCACCTTTGCAAATCAATTATAATGTCTAGAGTAAATAATGTGATGCATGTCTAATTACCCAACAATTCAGAAGCTTTTGGGGGTCTTGCCAAGGAGAAATGGAGCTAAAGCGTGCATTACCACTCGCACAAACACATGCACACATACCCTAACATGCAAAATTACATCTGCACTTATGCACACACCTAGACAACACACATCTCAAATAAACATGCAGTCACAGGTACAAAATGTATCGACCAATTAAAATAAGGGATTACTATGTTGACTGCATGTGTGCCTCTGTGTGTAAATGTGTGTGTGTGTGGGCACTGCTGCCACGCAAGCAGGCAGGCAGGCCTCACATTGCCCACAGCTACTCGGTAAGGATTCCCGATAAGGAGAATTAGTCAAAACTTGGGAGCTGCCAGTCAGCGCCAATTAAACTTTAATCTTGGGCTGAAACAGGCACAAATAAATTAAACCCTTGTGAGCGGCAATGTGCGCTCTCCTGATAATAGGGGATTGAAGTCGTCTTGGAGCGAGGCTGCATGTTCCTCAGCTCAGCCATGGCAGGCAGTGGTGTAGGGGGAACAGGCAGAAGGCTGGTGACAGAGTGAACTGAAAGGAACTCTTGAAGTTGACAGAAACACTGATACACACACAGAAAAGAGCACATATATTACTAGAATCATTGATGCCGGACAGTAGAAAAAAGGAAGCTGAAGAAAGGTTTTCGGTTGGTTACATGCCTGATGAATTAAATACAATACCAAAGTGGTTGAAGGGTGTGAGTAAAATTTCAAATTGTGCTTCATCCATGGTTGACATATGTCCTCCATATACATACACAAACACTCCCTTACTATATATGGACTCACACTGTTAATGGATCTATGCAAATATCAATAGAGATCCCTACACCTTTTTCCATCGTCCATGCCTAAACACGTTATCTTTATTAGAAATGCCACCCAGGCATGCAATTGACCTACGTAGGTCCAATACTTTTTTCATTGTAAACTCTGCATAAACCCAGTATATTTATTTTAAATGTCTTTGGACAATCTTGGGGTGGAATCATATTGGACCTTGCAGTGTGTGTTGGAATTTGATAACCAAACCATGCATGACACTCCCAGTGCCAAGTGGAAATGATATTTTCAATCATGCTCAGGCATGGAAAACAGTCCCAAGTATCAACCAATATAATATTAATAATAAAGAAAGATCTACCCTTCATATCAGCCAGAGGAAATACTTTTAATGTTGCAATATTCAAAAGTATGGTTGTCTCCATGCACACTGTGTAGAGGGGGATATTTCATTAATATTTTTTAATGAATTAGCACCCTTATCTCTTTTTCCTGTGCCCGACCTGTGGTAGCCTGGTGTTTAATTTCAAAGTAATTTTCTTGCTATATGAGCGTGCCGTTTATGTATTAATGTCATGGGCCTCGTCAGCCAACGCCATGATTTATTCCAGAGTAGCGGTCACATACATCCTAATATCTTAAAAATAAGCCCCAGAGAAATGCTGTAATGAGAAAACAATAACATTAACAATATTAGCAACAATAATGAAAATAATTGCCGCTGAAGCAACAATGGTAATCACACATATAGAAATACCTCTGTGTTTGACCGAATCGTACACAATTATCATGCATGTGTATATAATATAATTAATTCTATGTCTGAGCCTCTTAGCCTGAGGCGATCAGCATAGAATCAGTTTTGTATGTATAATAGATCAGAGCGCAGTTCATGAATAAAACAAACGTGGGGAGTATGCAGCAGTGACTGTGAATGTTTGTCTTTGGACAGCAGAATCAAAGTGAACATGTAATATTGTGATAATCCATACTTGATGAATTCAAGGGGCTGACTTGCCTTAGCTAAGTTCAGCTAATTTCCAGACATGGCTTGCCTCCGTAATTGAGTTTCCAATAACATTATGATTATTCCAGCCCACATGATAATTGAATTCAAGGTATTTTTTTCTTAACACTGCAATATTGTAGATGTGTGATTATTATGCATTTGCATGTAGATTTCAGTGCCTTCCTGAAACTCATCACTTTTCTCCTAACTGGATTTCCTATATTGTAGCATACATTTGGCTCATAACAAATGACGGGATCCCCTCTTGTTATGAGCACAGAGTCAATTATTCCAAAAAGTTCATTTTTATATCAATTTTAACCCACATAATGATATTGCAAAGAAGATTCCTCCCCCAAAAAAAGTCACCAAAAATCTACCCAGCACCGACCTGTTTCTCATTCTCATTATACGTGAAAAGTGAATATTTTTACTGTTGAACTCATCAAATTCACATCACTGCCAACACTCCTCCCGCGCTTCCAGTTTGATCCTGCTTAAGAAATGCTATCAAACTTAGACACCCTGGCCCCAATGCTCATCTGTTGCATAATGTAGGCTGTATAGGCAGGAGTGGCGCGGGTGTGAATGTAATTTTCATTAGGCGGATAGAGCCCCCACAGATTCAGCCCGTGCATAGGGGTACAGTAGGGGCACAGAGCAGAGCAGGGAGCCGGCTGCTGAATATGGGAGTAATGCAGTATTCTTTTCAGAAGCACAATGCGCCAAATCCCCTTTCCACACAGCTCTAGGTGAACTAGTTGGCATCTTCTGTAGCGCTCTATAAAATGAATTTTTGACAATGTAACACTGAGAAGTTGATGCATTCATACATGCTGAGCAGAACCCCGTGCAAGCAAGCTACCCCCTCCCGCTCAAAGTGGGAAATTATTTACCACATAGCCTGCATCTAAGTCTGCCTCAGACTTGCCCTGAAAGCGAACGCGCTTTTGCGAGGGTGATGCTGAACATCATCAGCACAGACAGCAGCGAGTTATGCGAGAAGTGGGTGGTGTTTCAGCATTAGCGTAGCATTAGCCACTTGTCCTGAGTTTTGCTAGCTGTCACATCAGGGGATGGCTGGGCAACCAGTCCGCGCTTTTGAGCCACTGGGCGCACATGGATGGCTGTGAATGGAAGCACTATCCATTCTCATCATTTGGAGTAGCCACGGGGCCCGTACAGTGAGGATGGCACCAGCCAAGACATTATGCCAGAGTTTAGCTGTTGTTTTGCATAAATGTTGAATCATGCCAGCGTCCTTTTAGAGTGTAACAACAGCCTGCATTGATATTGATTTAATGCTCACTAATATTTAAACTGCCCTGAGGGATCGATGCTGTTGAACATGATTTAATATGGCCTACCAGTACAGATATAAATACAGCCACATAACACAGAAAATCGATTATTTGGCATTTCATTTAACTTCTGTAGAATGTTGGTAAAACAGACATCAAATCATATGGCTTTCATTTCAAATTGAGATATCGGTGACCTTAAAAAGGGAATGTCTGCTCTTACAAAATAACTAAGAACATTATTCATTGAATTAATGAATTAATGCCCCTATTTGAGGGTTAATTATTAAATAAAAAATGATAACAGTGCATCCCTCGTGTAGGATATTAAATGATCAACGCTAAATAACGTGTAGATGTTTTTCATGTAGCCTACATTTCTTTGTTTTTTCACAGCGGATGTGTATCATTTTGGAAGTGAACTGAATCCCTGGTGATGAGGAAGTGGCAAAGGAAAGCCAGAAATAAGTAGGAAAGAAAGGTTGCAACAACTTTTAACAAAACATGACATGCGAATGAGGGCTGAGTCCTCATTTACATATGCTGACATTTTGCAGAGAATATTTCAACGTTAGGCTGAGCTGTAATGAACTCCTGCCAGGGAGCAGTCAAGGAATAATGTTTCCATAAAGGTAACCTGTCCACATCTCCTCCAGGAGAAAGATGTGGAGGAGGAAAAGAGACATTTTTTCTCTCTCTCTCTCTTCCTCGGTGTTGGGTGTTTGGTAACAAAGGGGTATTTTTCTTTCAGCGCGCTTCATCCATCTTGGCCCATACTGATTTAGTGTATTTTTCCACCCTTTTTACAGGCTAATTGCACACAGCGACGGTGAATTTGTTAGTGGTGACACCTTGCCTACCCATTGGGAATGCATCTCATTACCAGACGCAATGTCCAGGAACATCAGATATTATTAGCTGTCATTAATCTGCCATATATAGTGGGGGGGGGGGGGGGAGAATGGGGGAGAGAAGGGCAACAAAGGACACAAAGAGACAAATATGATGGCTGGCGAGGGCTGTGTGGTAAGGTCAAAGTTCACAAAGGTTAGCAAGAACCCAGGTGGGCAAGGCGAGGTGGAGATTATGAAAGATGATATTTGGATGGAGTCTTAAACTGGGAACAGGCCTGGAGATTACTGCAACCTACAAAGACTGAACACAAAATAATGCATTTCCATCAGCATGCACAGACTGTTTTAGTCTTGACTAGAAAAGAAAGAAACACCTATTGAATGACAGAGTTACAAAAGTGGACAAACAGTGAAAAGCTGAACTTTGAGGGGCAGAGATGAACTTCAGCTGAGCAGCATGTCTGCCTTTAAACCTGGAGGAACTGTTTGATAAAAAGGTGATAAATGTGATATTCTCACACACATCACATTTCTTTCAGTTTCACTACATTTCCATCTTACATCTGTAACACTGACAGCCTGCATTCCAGTAGAAAAAAATCTTAAATAACCGTAATGAGAATGATAAAGGGGGGGGGGGGAATAATTCACCACAAAGATGTTTAGAATCATTGACTGATAAAATACTAAGTCTGTGATTTTATTTCATGACCACCCCAGACTATAGCCATGGTCCTAAATCATGAATATATCCAGCACAAACAATCAAAATATGTGTATATTTTTGACTTTTGCTTTATTTTTATATGATATATAGTTAAATATTTACATCAACAATATTTAAATGAATGTACGTTATATCTGTTTTTAAAATTAAATGTGTTTTCATTATCTTTCTCCATTTCATTTAAGCAGCTATGGACTCACAGTGTACGGAGTGAATAATGTTTTTGTAAACAGATCAACTATTGGGCCCGTTTTTGTCATGTTGCAAACTGTGTTTTGTTCTCAAATCCCATTTGACTAAAATGAATATGACAACCTTAAACTAGATTTTCAGAAGAAATTCATTCTCTTTCAATGCGGACTGATTGTTGCCCAAAAGAGTGTGCTTTTTTTTCACCCATATGTTTAATTTGATACAGCATCTTTGGCTGTTTTTCCTGCACAGCCCCGCCTGAAGACTGCTACATGCATACTAGATAGGATTACACCTTCTAAGCAGATTTCGTTGTGGAAGGGTTAACACAGATCCCCCTGCTTTGCTGAACAAACAGGACACCATCTGAAGACACAGGAACTAACTGGGCTCTCATTAAGAGAATTTTTTCTTTTCTGGAGTGGGGGGGTTCTGTCCTGCTTTTTTGTAGAAGAAGCACGTTGCAGCCTCCTGCTGCGTCGCCTGGCTCTTTGAGCTAGATGAAGTATATGGCCTAATGACTAAAAGTTCCTCTATAAAAAGTATACAGCGCAGCTCCCTGCAAATTGAGTTTCCTCTTTGTGCCAATTGAGGGTGGTTTATATAGGCTGCGGGGAGTTCCTTTGAACTCTCATTCCAAAAAACTCCAGATTCCTGGGTCAATAACCCCCCCACTCCTTTCCTTCGTCTCTCCCACCAATGGTTGAGATAGAGGAAGAGGAGGCTGCTGTCTCAGACGCCCAAATTCATGCCACATTGCACATAACCGTCTCTCCAGACAGAATGTGAGAGGGAAAAGAAAACACACCTCAAAATGAGGTTAAGGTGGCACGAAGCAGGTGTTTCTCCTCTCCTTTATTGGTAATAAATGAGTTTGTAAATTGGACTTTATTGGATTAAACTTTCTAATGGTGTTTACATAAGGCCAAGGCAGCATAAAGTCATTATACATTGCAGCACTTTCTTTATTTAAAGTGGCATCTTTATAGATGGCCAATCAGGATGCCTTAGTTTCTTTACTAGAGAATTTGATAAGACTCTAAATGTTACTAGCTTACACAGATGAAAGTTGTAAAGGTTCAGACTTCGGGGATATGACAGGAAGCACAAAACAATCTTCACAAAAGTAGAAAAGTTACAAAAAAAAAATCAAAACCTCTTCAACTAAACTTTCCAGGTATATTAAACCTATTTTGGGACATTAGTTGACTATTTTTAGGGACATCATAGGAATGTCAATTAATGGTTAAAGATGAATTTCCTCACTAATAAAACATGATTCCCCTAAAATATCTCCCCCTGTTCAACTTTTCACTTAAAATGCTCTTGTTTTTAAGGGGAAAAAAACATATAAATTAAGAAGGCCTGCTTGCAAATAAGAATTTGCCAAGAGGTACTTGCTGTCTGTCTTTTGTCCTCAGCTATCTTTATTGCCAAAAGCGAATGTTGGCGGCATCCCATGTGGAAGCAAAGGGGGCCTGGATGCCCAGGACTCAGCCAAGTGGCAGCGATTGTTTTCCATGTCGGGGGCATGAAAGCTGGGCTCGTTCTACACTAATCAAAACCCCCAAAAAGGTCTCAGTATAAATCCCGAGACTTCTTCTTCTTCTTCTTCTTCTTCCTCTTTTCCCCCACCCTACCATCTTCACAATTATGCACACACATTGCCATAAATCTAATGCGCTTTCATGATCTGTGGGAGCGGAGTACATAAAACGTGTTTGCCGGATTTGCATACAAACATACTTATTCTAAATCCCCCTCAGAAGTTGTAAATGATTGTCTTTTCCTGAAATACATCTCAGCAAATTGTATTTGGGCATGTTTATGAATCCTATTATGGCATGGGTTTTATCATATTTTGTGGACAGTGATGGCTTCTCAGCATAGCTGTTAAGAAGAGGGAGAGAGGGGCCTTGGGCGATAGACTTTGTCATTTGTTTCAGATGGGCGCTGGATTCCCCTTCATTGCTCCATGACAGGTTCACGGTACCAAGATGGATCTCTGCTAAGTCCCTGCAAGAGGAGTAATTCAGTAACTACTGTCTACTGAGTGAAAGAGGCTGCATTCAGCGTTCATTTTGGTCTTTGATGCAACACTTCTGAATACGTTATTTGGATCTTAACATGATGCAGTAACAGCAGCAGAATCTCTCTTTGATTGTGGCCTTTTCAATTCTCTATTTATTTATTTTTTTATACCCTGTAAACATAGTGACATAATGGAGTGGAATGTTGCATAATAAGGCCACAATAGAGCCGTATTTATCTAGAGCTGGAAAGCTGCTGGGCAGGGAAGAGGAGGAAGACTTTGTTAGCAGTGCCTGAGAGGCCTGGGCTGCCAAAGTGGTTATAATATCTCTATGTGCCGTGCCGTGCCGTGCCGTGCCTCCCTGTAGCAACTCCAAAGCCAGGGTAAAGTACTGATGGCATATACACTATCTGAAGTTAAAAACAGGCCAGGTGGTCTCTGCTACATTAAAAGAGAATCAGTGTCTGGTGATATTTTCCAAGCTGGGTCTTTAAAAAATGAATCAAGTGCATTTTGACAATGTCAAATATTAAAAATATTTTCTCCCCCTACTATATCTTTTCATGCACTATATCTTTGCCTGTAGGAGCAGCTGAGCTCACGGACTCTTGTCAGAATCAGCCATTAATTGGTGGGACAAGCTGCTGAGTGGGGAAGGTCATAAACATTTCAAGAGTTATAAAACTTTCATTAAGTTCTCACGATAACGCGCCAGTGAATGACCCTGTTGCTCTCTCCCTCTCTTTTTTTGTCTGGGTGGCGTTGAAGAGGGGAATGATTGTGAACAAGCGGCCTCTTTGTGGCAGAGGGAGCCTTTTTCAAACTGTCTCGGCCTCTTGACTCGTCCTAAGCCAGAGATCAGAGCTTGGAAAGTGGCAAAACAAAGGGCCGATTTAATGAGATTGTAAAACAGGCTGAGGAAAAGGAGGGGGTTACCAAATAGCCAGACTGCCAGCTCTGGTCCATTTCAAAAGGTCTTTTCAGGATCTCCTCTAAGCCGTCTCAATATGAGCAAGAGGGAAAAAAAAAAAAATCAAAGGACTCCAAATGATCTGACAGATTTTGACATGAGGAAGATGTGGATATTTGTCTGCTGTTTTCCACACAAAGTGGTTGCATTCCTGAAAAAAAAAAAAAATGTGTTCCCCATTTCACAAGTCAGAAAAGTGTTTTTTCCCCCTTGGGATTAAAATTCTTTAAACTTGATGATTCAATCATCAAATGAAAGGTCTAATTTCAAACTACCAACAGTAACATTTCTGCAATTTCACTCTAATCGACAAGCAATTAAAATAAAAACATTTTAAATGATGTTGACTGAAAATAGATAAATCAATAAAAGAAATCAATTACGCTTGAAATAAACACATATTTTCCTCAGATCAGTGCACTTGGCAAAGGAAGAATTTGAGTGAGGAAAAAAAAAGCTGAGCTCTGGGTTGTGATCTTAAAAAAATAAATAAATAAATAAACCTACCAATTATGATAGTCGTGAGGCGGGACTTCTGGTTGTTTACACACACACTATAAATAGTGCTGGTGCACATCACAAAGGGAAAAACATTCCAATTCTTGTCCCTTGCTTCCGAGTTGCTCTTTCTAAGTAATGCCAGCATCACGTTTATCGCAATACATCTGTCACGTATCTTCTCTTCCCCAAAAATCTCTGTGGAATTAGACCATTTAACCCCCCCCTCAGTTGTCATTAGGGTGGGGGCGGTGAGGCGGGGGGGGGGCAGGGGTGGAGAGGAATGAAAACAAGCCAGAGTTGAGGAGATAACCATCAGGGTCCTAAACCCATTATCTGGCCCCTGTCCACTGTTGAGTGTCAGGAGTCACACCCAGCACCAAGTTAGCCTGGAGCTGTTGACCTGATGGTCTCTGCTGACATTTCCATTCAGACGAATGGCCCTTCGCTGCATGCTAGGAAGTGTCCAGTTTGACCCTTACCTGCCCCAAAGATTCCCTCCCTTATTAACTGGGCACTGGGCCTCTGTCTAACCTGTATTCTATTGCCTATCACCCCCTCCCCACCTCCGCGGCTCTGAAGGCTGAGCCGTCTTCAGTAATAATGGAGGACAAATGAAGCCACCTCCCCTAATGGTGGTGGTTTTTAATAACACTCTGCTTTTGTGCTCTTTTCATTTAGACAAAGAGTGAGGGATGAGGAGGAAAACCGCTGCAGCACTGCGACAGTAAAACCGCAGCAAGCGGCGTGCCCTCGTTTTAAGGTTATAGGACACAGTTAAGTTCCTTCCGTGGCATAGGCAGGCGTGTCAGTAATGGGCTCGTCGGGGGAACCGCGCCATACACAGCTGTTTCTTTTATGTTCTTTAATTTGCTCGGAGGAGCAAATAAAGTCTGTGAGTGTGTCTTTAAGGAGGCCCATGGACTTGAGAGACCAAATACCAAAAGGACCTTCATAGGTGCACTGTAGTTAACCAATGTAATTAGCAAGAACACAAGTAATCAGTCCAGGGAAGTGTGTCATTAAATGGCATCCCCCCCATGATTAATTTGCCACTCGTAACAATGAAATGAACCTTCTCGGTGTCCTTAATGACCCTGGTTAATCTTTTAAAGAAACAGGGAGGAGAGAAGACAGCGAGAGAGAGATAAGGGGAGAGACTCTGACAGAGAGTGGGACTACATGTAGACATCAGTTGCGCACATCAACAGAAGTGTTTGCAGTTATGCACGCTTTCAACCATAGCCAAGCTGGACCTCTGAAATGCCATTTGGAGTGGTTAAGTAGCAACTGATGCATAACAGATACAGATACAGCACACAATGATCTTTTCTGTGGGATAAATCCCCTTTTAGAGCTATTAGAGAACAGAGGCAGCACATGGTCCCCAGCATCTGACACCATGCTCTCTAAAGTGGAGGTGGTGAGGAGATTAGTGCAAGGAAAAGAGCCCCTATTATACGCCCTGTTGCATTATTAAACACACCTCTACGTAATTCATTCTGCAGTGGAATACATATTTGTCTTGGTAATTTTTCTTAAGCCATGATAAAGCAGAATTAGCCATTTGAATTAATCATGGGAATTAACGCTTTGATACCAAGCCGGGGCCGTCGCGTCCAGCCAGCTGCACTGGCCGGGGCCCGCCTGCTTAACACCAGAAGTGCCAAGCATATGCTAGTTGGGAGGAGGAGGGCGGATAGGGAGGCCTGGGTGGGCAGAGAGGAGGTCCCTGTGGAGCCCTTCACAATGAAACACAATATCCTCCTCCTCAGACGCGTGCAATGACTTAAACACTCCATTGTATTAAATATGAATGAGGTTCCCCATTGTCCGGGTGAGGGCGAGCGGGGAGACAGTGTTGTCGATTAGCCACATGATTAAGCAGACGACACGGTAGGGGCCACAGAGGTAAATAAAGGCCGCCTTCTGTCATTTCCTTGTCCCCAAGGGGCCCCCACTGATGGCTCCTCACAAAACTTAGCACTGTTAAAGCCAATTGACGGAAAAAGTGATAATGTATGACTGTGAAAACAGCTGAGTGATAGAAGAGAGGGAGGGAGAGAAAAGGGGCGAGAGAGGGAGATTAACAGGCCGGGAAGTGGATGCTAAGGAAGGAGTTAGCAAGTGAGGAGAGATACAAAAAGAAATGTATCGAAAGGGAAGCGGGGAGAAATGAAGAGAATAAAAAAATACAGCATAGGAAAAGGAGAAGGTGATGAAATATTCCAGAAAGAGGAGGGTGACAGAGGGTTGGGAGCTGCAATAAGCAGCGCCTTTGATTAAACAGGCAGGATAATTCAGTCATGCTCCATGTCAGGTGTTTATTATCACATTGTAGCATTTGCATGTGAAAAAGACACTAGCGCTCGCTTCGCCCAGCTCTCTGTCCCGCCTCATGATTGGCTGATAGGGCATCTGCGCTACTGTTGCAAAGCCCCCCCCCCCCTGTTAGGAGTGCATGAACTCAGTCACGGCTATTCGCAGTGGGCCCAATATGTCAAACGGTTATTATTAGCTGCATTAGCCAAGAAAACAAATAGAGGCAGAGAGGCTCATAATGAAAGGGAATAAATTGTTTTAATCAATTCTCCTCATTAATCAGTTTGGAGCAATATGTCAAAGACACCATCCCAGTTGATAATATACATAATATTGTTAGCTTGAAATCACATTTTAAATTGTACTCGGTTGTCTTTCACTCTATTTATTCATTTTTTAATCGTTTATCTATTTACTACTAACATTTCTGGTATATAATTAGACACTTTTACATGTCACTAGTTTGTTTACATCGTACATTTATTTACATGAAAAAACGATTAAAGCTGATGAATTCTAACACAACACAGTTTTAACAGAAAGGAGAACAAGCAAATTCCATAATTTAAGTTTTTTCAGATTTGCTCCTGTACTAATTTAAGACTCTTCCCTCTCTGTACTAAATAATCCCCATGTGGTTCAAAAGCCGTCTTTTGGGGAGTTCCATCATGGTGCTGTAACTATAATCTCTCCCACTTTAATGATATCAAGCAGCTAACCTTAGCCAACACTTCTGCATCCCACCCTCCCCCCACACCCCCCCACCCCCACCCCTCCGCCTCCAGCCCCCTCCTATCCCGTCGCGGGACATTCAGGTAACTAATCTGCCTTTAAATATGTCTTGAAGGAAGCGCGGCTAATTAGTATCGGAATTTACTGCCTTCACTTTTATTGACTTGTCCTACTTCTCCGATAATTAACTAATGAGTAAAGTAATGAGCTATGTCGTTCGGTCGTGCTGTTCAATTAGAGTGCGGAATCAATTATTGAAAATGGTTTCTGATGCCAACGCTGCCTGGTATGGTAGTGAGTGAGAGTGCAAGCAACGAGGGGACAATACTGACTTGACCAAAGTGGGGAAACTTTAAAATGTTCCTTAACTGACAGAAAATTCAGGCTTTAACTTCCAGCTTGTTGAGGTATTGCTTCACAGACAGGAAGTGAGCGTACAATACAATAACTTTACCAAGTCCTCTTTCAATCACAATATCCTGATACATGATTTTTCAAATGATTTTATCAATTTGCACTTTCAGAAGCGCTGATGAACTGCTGAAGCTACTGCGATACATAACCCAGCATAAGATTCCCCCGCAAAACCCAGTGGAGCTCTGATGAGGTCTCTCAGTAAACAATGTGTCATTGAGGTATTTCCGAGCTTAACAAAAACATTGGGTTCATTATAGAAAATTAATTAGAGTAACACACTCCCAAGTGTTTTGGCTGATAATGAACTCTCTATCTTGTCAGGCCAATTTAGTCTGACGCTCTTTGATAATTATGTTTACATCAAAATCAATGCCCCTTGTGATTAAATATGTTGCACTTTATCATGTTGTTCAATATTATAAGGGAATCCAGTGTGGCTGTGTGCTTCATGATAACTATGTTTTTAAAGTTTGATATTTATGATTCAGAAAGCTATATTTAAAGGCCCATAAAACCAATTTCTCTAAATCAGCTTTGTATTACAAACAATGGGGTTTTCGGTTTTCAGTTCTCAGAAAACGTTATGTGAATTTCAGTTCTCAAAAACTGTAATATGTATTCTGTAATTGAATTTCTAACCCCCAGCATATGGTGTTTAAATACTCCTACACTTTACTGCCCCTTTATGGGACCCAAAACGAGCCTGAGAAAGGAAACCAGCATCGGTTAAGTGATATTATGAGAGGTTTTAAAGCACTTGTGGGGTCATGCCAGTACTGGCTGGTGTAACTGCAGCATTGGAAACATGAATAAAAATAGTTGGACGAGCTCCCAGTTTCTTCATTGCTGAGTCATTGCTTTTACAAAATGTCCACATGAAGGTACATGCGTAGTGTGGCTTATGCAACAGCTATGACAGAGGTGCATGTGAATACACATGTTTGTGTGTGTGTGTGTGCTTAAGTAACCTGGTCTCAACCACCTACCCTTCAGCCTGTTAGCTCCCACGTATCATAAAAACTTCGGCTGATAATTGAAGCATTAAGCACACCTGTATTTCTTCCTTAATTAATAATGAATGTAATGATAAGCAGAGTTTGTAAAAACACTAATTAATTGGATTTTGCATAATATTAGAGAATGACGGAAAAGAAGAGCACATGCACATAGAGAGGGGAGGGGAAAGAAAGAAGGGGGTTAAAGTCTTGCAGGGAGAAAAAGGGGGGAGAAGACATGAGAGTCCCACCGCAGTGTTTTGGCGGTATCAATATTCTATTAATATTCACAATGCCAGAGGTCCCGGCTGGTATGCCAGTCAGTGCTGAGCCGATGTGACAGGCTCCCAGAAAGACGCTAAAGCCAAGGACATTAAATTCCCCCTGACAGCAACCTTGGAGACCGTCCCAGGCACGCGTCGCTTTGACTGCGGTAAATCAGAGAAATAAACTCAAAAGAACATAATGGAGTCGGCTCTCATCATTATTATGACAAGCAGGTTTATTTAGTGTACAGTTGGCTCTGCTTCTGCTCCTATGTGTGAGTGTGTGTGTGTGTATACAAATGTGTGAGTGTGCAAGCATGTGTGTGTGTGTGTGTGTGTGTGTGTTTGTGCTTGCCTTGCTGAGCTCTAACAAGACAACCAGGGGTGACTGTCAACTGTCAAAGATTCCTGTAAGCCAAAGCTGCTGTTGGACTGTACATGGAGTAAACCCAGGAGATTAGAATGAAATCCACTCTAATTCTCATAAGCAGCAAATAGACATATTATGGCAAAGCGCACCTGAACTTTTTACTCATAGATGAAGGAAACATGCAGTAAACTTTGCATATTCAGCATCGGTGCACTCAGTGATGGGTGCCCAAAATGTTTATTTAAATGTTTATTTAAACTAATTCTCTCCGACAATTGAGAAGGCCATTTACATTAATAAATAATATTATATTAACATATAAAACTAAAGTAACACACACATATATACAGATAGATAGACAGATAGACAGACATAGATATAGATATAGATTTATGCATACATACGTACACATACCTCTGGCTATATTCTCATGGATCCAAGATGACATGTTTCTCTATAATTCCTCACGTACCTACAGCTTGTAGATTATGATTTCAGAGATGGGGATAACCCTCAGACCCCCCTGCCAACTACATACTGTATTTGTTCTTCTGATTACATCCACAATATGAGAAATAAAACAATGGCTTATGGCACTGCAGATAGCCTGAAGCAAGCTATCTGGGGGCCCTCTATCATCCTTGTCTTCCATACCCCCTTCTTTATAGAAGCCTTGGCCAAACCTTATCGTCATTGCTCCCGTTTGAATAGCATTACAGTCACGCCGACCTGGGGAGATGGAGATGTCATAAAACATTTTATTGATTGTTTTTGCTAGTTGTCGTCATACATTAATATCACAAAATAACTGTACAGCTCCTGTGTTAAGTGCGGCTTTTGTGGAACGTGTCACCGTTTTCCTCTCCCCCCCCTCAATATGTCGTAACAGATTCTGGTGACGTTATCTTTCTAGTACAGCGTGACTGATCCTTTTGCATCTTGTCAGGCTTCTCAGAGAAAGGCCTTTATGACATGCAGAGCCACGCCACAGCAGCATTTGACGTGGCATGATGAACAGTAGACTTTACTGTGGGTGACCTCCCAGTCCTAACCAAGGACTGTGGAACAGTGGGCGTACTGGAGAGTTTGTGCATGTGTACATACAGATGGCTGCATAGGGACTATTCATGTATATTTTTCCATGTGAGGACTCCAGGATCAGTCTTTAACACTGTGCCTAGGTGTGCATGCACTTGTCAGGCCAGAGTATGTCCTGGTGTCTGTTTGTGTGTGTGTGTGTGAGCTGTGAGGTTCTACAATGACAGATTCACACCTTCACGAGACAGCACCAATGTCCACACGCTTAGGCTGTTGTCCCCATTCCCCCTTCACCTATCCCAGATTCTTCTCTTCAACTCGCCTGGCGTGAGCAGGTGACAGCCTCTCTGGAGGTGTGAGTGTGTGTGTTTACCTTTAACTCTAGTCACACACATTCTGTCAGGTGTCACTCACATGGGCTGGTGTGTGAGCCGGTATGTGAAAGACAGTTATTCTGTATATATATATATATATACAGGCACGAACACTATGTTTTAGGTTGGGTGTTTATTCATGTGCTCAACAAGTGAGTGTCTGCTTGTAAAAGAGTTTGTATAAGTCAGTGTAGGGATTGTTTAGATGACGTGGATCTGTCACAGCTTCCTGTCTTTATGTTATCCAGCACTACCAACACACAACACAAACCAACAAATGCACTGCACATTAAGATTCTTCTACACACACAAGGAGCATTCATACCCTATACACTACAATCAACCTCCTCCTCCTCCTCCTCCTCCCTCCGCATCCCCCCCTAAACAAAACTCAGCACAAAGTCGTGACACAAAGAGGCACCAACGAGGAAGTCAGCACAAAAAAAATCGAAAGGGGTCAGCATATGTCCAGTCAGCGTACGACACCTCGTAAGACAACTGTCCCAACCAAGCAGATTGGGTCTCTCCTACAGCTTCAGCGTGGTGTGGCGTGCAGCTGTGTGTGTGTATGCGCGTGCTGCACTTTACTGTACAGTGTGTGTACACCCGTGTCACGTACAATACTACACAAGTGAAGATAGGGCAGAATAGCAGGAGAGCTGCATGAGCAGATTTGGGTGTTGCCCGAGGGTGTGTACTGTAGTCTCCATAAGCAGTGACATGACAGGCCTTGGACCCGTAGTTTTCGGGGGCTTCATTATTCTTTAGGTCCAGGTAATGAGGTTAGAGAGGTAGTGCTGAATTTTACCTTCAACCAGGAGCTTGTTCAATTGAAAAAAAGAAGCTCTTGACTCAGTTTTAAAGACAGAAAAAGAAGTTAGTAGCAGCAATGCAAACACAATTAATCCTGGCTGGTTTCTCATGCTGAAACACTGCTAGAATTTAAACTAGAACAAGTGGGACTTTGAATGTAGTGGCAGGACCAGTGAACTATACAGTTTGTCCTTCGTGCCTTGTACTGCATGCATTTCTAATCTTGGATTAGTGATCCTGGTTATTGCCCAAAAATAGAAGGTTCAACCTGCAAAAATACAAATATGTGTGTCTTCATCCTGCAGAAACCTACAGTAATATAACAAAGCAACATAACAGAAACACTACAACCTGAGAGAACAAATCAAACTGAGCCCTCTACAGAAGAGACGTCTCAAACAGGAGGCCCCTCCCAGGTCTCTGCCCTGGCCTAATCTGTATGAGCTGTTGATGCTGTGTTCAGTGACACTTGATCAAGAATGTAAGAGGTATGTAGTAGTGGTGGTTAGAGGGGGGTCAAGAACTTGGTAAGGTGAGTTTTGAGACCCCGTATATTCACCCAGGTAGGCAACTTTTTGTTGGTTTATTGGTCAGTGCCCCAACTTCTGTTTGGCTTTTCGTTTCCAGAGATAGAGATTTTGTTTTGTTAATGTCATTTACTTTGGCACAGCCTCTTTCTTCTGTCCTCTGCGTGCACGGAGAACCTTTGTGTAGTTGTAAATATTGTTGATAGACAAATTAACTGCACATTCTTCTGTTCGTCACTGCTTTGCCTCCGTTTCAGTTTGGTTGTTGTGTTACTGTCTCTGCTTCTCCTGCTCCACCATGGCGATGTAACATTCATGTTGTCCTAAAAAATATCATAAAGTAATATAAAATGTTTATTACCTGACCTCCGTTGCACCTGACAAATTCTACTACTGTGATTAAAATTTAATAAGGCGCTATTGTGTTGCTGAATAATTAGCCCCTTTTAAAAAATGTCCATGAGTCCCACAGTGTTAAAGGAGTGCAATGCTATATCGATGTAGTACTCTTCTAAGGATACTGTATAGTTTTATCAAGTGTTTCACTTATTTTGTACATGCCCTGGAGCAGCTAAGCTAATAGAAATGCCAGGACCAAATGAAATTTAGTTTATTCAGTTTAGTCATTTTATCACTACTGTACACCAGTCTACCTCTGTATTATACTTCATCTAATTTATATTTAAAATATCACATTCTACTCCTATATTTTACACTACAGTATGTATGCCTTTGTCTTATATTCTCTTTTTCTCATTCCTCACTTACTTGTGTGGTTCCCCTTTGTACATTTTGCGTGAACAGTGTTGGAGGGAGCCTTTCAGTTCAATGAATGCATCACTGCTGTGCATATGACAAATAAAGAACTTCAACTTGAATCACTGACATTTAAAAGGAGAAGAGAAGAAAATCAGATCTATTGGACATCTTGTAGGACACTGACTATTACAAAGAATTGCTGGTGTCCTGATAATGAAATCTGAGTCATCATTTTTGTCTGTGGCACATTGAAAACGTAAAAGCGACTACACTACACGACAGACATGAATGTGGTTCCCTATTTGTTGTTTGTGTTGTTCCTTCCACCACAGCCACTGATCCATCCAGAGTTAATCACTCCAAACAGCATTACAATTAGTGCAGTTTGGAGTCAAACATCCATCTCCTGGTCTATCTATCACCGTTTTTTTCTCTATGTGGTAATATTCCCCAATTAAAGCATTATTGTAGCCTACTTCATCAAGGGCTAAAGTAATCAAGATTAATCTCAGTGAGCTGACACGCGCTGTTTGCTAAGGAACACACAGAACAATTGCTCTGGGCGAGCATCATTAGGAAATGCAATAAAATTAGGCAAACTGATTATATTTCAGAACTGGGGAGCAAAATAAAAACACAATTTAGGGAGGGCTTCAATTATGGCGGCTGCGCTTGCTTGTTTGAACATCAGCCATTAAACCACTTTACAGTTGTAACGCCTGGGCACAACTTTGTTGAGTGCCTGTATATACTTATGATTGCATACAGTAGGAATGCCTAGGAATGTGTGATTTTGTATACATCTCTGCATTCTTCTAGGAATGTAGGACAGGTACGTTTCTATTTTTATCTATGTTTGTGGATTTCTGTGTTGGGGGGGGTGTGGGGGGGGGGTGGTTCTGCTGGTGATGAGGAGGGGCCAGCCTGTAGCCACAAACACAAGCTTCCAGCTAGCTATTGACACTAACTTGGTCTTAGCCAACGGCTGCAGCAACCAGTTTAGGCTTTGTTGTCAATTGGTATCTAATAGGGGTTAAGTGTTTTGAAATCTGTCTTTTGAGGGGAAAAAAAAGCCACCGCAAGGCAAGTTTTCATTTAATTATAGCTCAGATGGGAGATGGAATATATGTGTTGTATATTGTGTGTATCTATTTATGTGTATGTGATTGCTACGCTGCATTTGCATATATGTATGTGTTAAATTCTATAGGTAAAGAACATGTGCTTTGTTTATTTATTTGTCCCTTTCTTCAATAGCGTGCTGGTGAGGTATACCAGGGCAATCTATTTATGTCATTCATGGCCACTCAGTAGTGAACAATACTCTGAAACACACACTGTGATTTGCCGGTTAGCAGTGAAACCGTTTTAAATGCTTATTAATCTTGCCTGAGGCCAAACTCTTCCTCCTCCTTCCCCAAAATGAGAAAATGAATGAAAATACATGGAAATATGAAAAATACCTTATCTTATCACCGTGTGGAGGTAATATTGTGTGATCCCTCGCTGAAATAGCTCTGAACATTCCATGAATATATTTTGAATATTCCCTTCGCCTGCGTTTGAATTGATGTACAGCAGGGCGTATATGCATTCATGTCGTCTGTCCCGTGTCACACATCATCCGTATCACAACATTTTCCCAATCAACTCTGACAAGGAGGGCCACTTTAGATTGGATGAAGGAATAAAATGAAATGGCCTTATTGTTTTTCCTCCACAGACATGTCCTGGACTCTCTCCCATACCTCAGATTACCGTACCTGGCGATAGATAGAAGCTAAGCTGAGCTGACTGACACAAGTGATAACAGGCAGAATGGAGGTAGTGTGTGTCTGTATTCAAAACCCTCCCACTTCCCTCAGGTGTGGTCCCATCACAACTGCTGTGTGTGTGTGTGTGTGTGTGTGTGTAGGCAAGAGAGAGAGACAGAAAGTAGTACCAGTAGACAGAGGTTTACTCATCAGATGACTGTATGACCTCTGCATGAAAGAAAGAAGGAAAGAAAGAAAGGTTGTCTCTTACCCACTGTTAAAAAGCCCTGTATTCTGTGGAACGGTACAGTGATACATCATGCTAGTGTGAAATTAAAATTCAGGGTTACAGTTTCATTTTAAGAATCTCTCTGCTCAAACAGATTTATTCTCAAAAACTGGAAGAAGCAACAAATTATTTCTGCTTCACGCCCGGCTCCCTCATTTGTATTCTGTCTTTAAGTGTAACTAGTTGTAAGCGTTTCTATAGTGCTGAAACTTCAAACATGGCACCCACTCCCATTGGTCACTTTTTGACCCACTGAATGTTATAATAGCCCATTTATTGGGGTCAATTTGATATTTGCAGGCCACATATGGATGAGAACTCACCAAATCAATACAATAACACACGCATATGCCACAATGTGATATTCATTGTTCTGAAAACATAATCAATATGCTCATAAAAAATCACGGTGACCTTTTGGCACTCCATGACCCCCTTGCTTCTGATTAACCTTATTCACATCATGCAACTGACCTGTGCCTATAGACCTTATGAATTATAAATGCACTTCATTATCATGCTTCATTCAATTGTTAAGGGATATCATACTCTGCTTGTACATGTTATCTTTTTGTCCCAACTGGGATGATTTTCTCCCTCATTGTTTTTCCAGCGTTATCATACGCAATTTGTCCTCTCTCCTCTTCTCTCTCTGCCTCCTTTGTGCATATTGCCAGACCTCCGAGGATGGGGTGATAGAAAACGGAGGCGAGAAGGGGAGAAATAGTTAACAAACTCTGCAAATGATTGATGGGCTAATTTCAAGCCCTGAATAAAGCAGTTTCCGAAGTCTGTTGATTCTCCATTTATTAGGTAATAGAAGCATTTATCAAAAAAGTCACATTTTTTGCTTAAGCAATAATTGCATTTTTAAGCCCTCATTAGGCCTTCCATGCATACATAATCCAATTGAATAAATACAGTGTTGGAGTGAAGAATTAATACCCCTCCTATATGCTAAACTGAAAGTTGGAGAGTCTGCAGCTTGACTTCCACTCACAAGGAACAGTGCAGTGAAAAATACTTGGAGGTAAGAGCATAACTTATGTTCTAACACAGCCGAACCCTTCCAGTGGCTTGATTTAATATTTACTACTACTATAATTTTCCTTGTTGCAGTGGTCAGAGCACAAGTGCACTTTTCACTGATGGGGGGTGAACTAACCAAAATCTAGCTTACCCATTTTTACAGATTGGCATCAATGTACTGTACTGTATTTAACCTAAATGAATAATATGCATCACAGCAAATCTTGACATGATGTAACCCAGCAAGCATCGGCAAGATGAAAATGGTCGAAAATTAGTGTTCTAATAAATATAATTGGAAAAGTGGGAAAAATGATATTAATTCAAACACTGCTTTAACACTGGGGAAACACATAATTGCTTTTCCAAAAGTTAGTTTATGTTTGTATTATTATTGTATTATCTCATAGTGTTCACAGAGTGCAGCTTTAGTGGAGCTTTTCATGCTATATATCTAGAGTAGATGCACTGTACCATCACTTTCTGTATTGTCTCGCCAGGGACAGAGGTTCTCCGCTTTATCTCCTACCAACCCACTGTAGCTTTAGCCTTTTGCGTATGTAGCCCCATCAAAACAGCAGTCATGTCTTGTTACCTGGCAACAGTCCCACTAGCCAGCTAAGGCTCCTGTTCCAGCAGAGAGAGCCAGTTTTAATCACCTAGCAAATTTCCAGCACTGAAAACAGACAGGGCCTCAGCTTAATCTTGTTAGCACGATGAGGCCATTTTCAGATATCGTTGCTAATCAAATCATCCCAAAGGCTTTGAGCCCAGGGTTTTTGGTAGGAGACGTGGTGGTGGTGGTGGTGGTGGTGGATGCAGCAGATGTGTGTGTGTGTATGGAAGGGGGGGGGTGGTGAAGCGGGTGTCTGTGTGTGTTTGTGTGAATGCATGTATGTGTGCATTCATATTGTAGAGGGGTGGTTTGTGGTTTGGGGATGGGGGAATACAGCTGACTTTTAATGATCTCGTTCCTCTGCATTACTCTGCACATCAACACTATACATTTACAACACCCATATACTCTTGTATATATGTACATGCATTCTCATCATCGAAGCCAACAACCCCCCCTCCTCGCCTGCTCCTCCAAACTCTGTCTTTGGTCGTGAGCTCTCACTTCAATTTGAAAGGCTCCTGCACTTCTCCCAGTAGATAACCTGCATTTTTTTTAATAGCCCAGAGCCACTCACCAGCACCCAGAGAGACTCCCCAACCCAGGGCCCAGGAGAGCCCGCACAACAGAGAGAAAAGGAGAACAAAGCCAACCTGCAAAGTCTTAAAAAGTTAAAACATGTACTTTGATAGCCTCGGCCTACCTATTGCAGCGGCGCTGATCCGACCCCAGGGAGACTGACAGCACCACAGAGAAAGAGGGAATACAGAGGAGAAGGAGAAGAAGTGGGCCACGGCAACCCCAAACTCCTCTCTTCTTCTCTTTCCCATATCTACACGCGCACACACTCATACGAAAGAGTTTGATACAGTATATGCCAAGCTGATGGTTTTGCTACTGTTTTCCAATACCAGTGTAGTCCAACTACTTTTCTGCATTAACATATCTATCTTTGAACAGTACAGTGAGTGAGAAGCAGGGGCTGTAAGATACTGTACACCGAGCAAAACACAACATTCAAATGCAGTGATTGTGCCGAGGGATTTGCACTTGCTGTCACAACTTCTTCTTCTTCCTTTTACAAACCTCCCAGAGCACATTGATATAGTGACATAAGCACATGCCTCATGTTGTGTGCATGTAAATTGCAGTAGAATATTTTAAATTCATAGATTAAGATCAGTGATAGCAGGAGAATACTGTTCCACATTTGAAGTTTTAGAGAAGGCAGTTAGTTTACTATAGTAGAGTACAATGAATTTTATGCCGGCTGATTAGGAATCATGGTATTTACACCATCACCAGTTAACTCATGTGGAACAGATGATATTTAAAAGTGCACTCTCTGGTTTTGCTTTAGAGCTCAAATGTGGTCTCAAATCCACAAATTTCACTCTTGATGTTTTGGTTTTGGGCCATCTTGAACAGAACAAAATCATTTTTTTCCACATTGAATTTGTAGTCACTTAATAAAAACAATATGAATAATAATGAATCAAAGTACTCAAGCTCAGTATATACAGAGAGACCAATGAGCTGGTATATTCAGGAAACCATCTGGAAAAAGCCTGTGACTCAATACATGGAAAAAATATTCAGTTCCCTCTCACCTGTAGTACAGCAGTGATAAAATAATCGCTTTGGAAATACTGACAAGAATTTCAGTCATGAAGTGATCGCTTCATCATCTCATCACTGGGATGACTGATGAATCACTTTGCCTTCAATACAACATAAAGTTTCTTAATGACGCCTTTCAGTTGTCATCAAACTTCCATGTGGAGAATCATCCTTTATGGGTCGTCATGAATCACCAATTAAGGAAACTCCCACACAAGGTCTCTTAATTGCTAAGGGATGACTTAACATCAAATGTGGTAATTTATTGCCCACAGTGTGGCAATTTATTGCTCTCACTAAACCTGTTGTTGGGCCTTAAATCATTGACCTTAAGTGCCAGAAAACCCTGTTTGATGAGTGTCAGTGGTGACAATAAGCTCGGAGCGCTCCTCCTTTACAATAGCAGGGGGTGGATAGCATTAGTGTGTATGGATACAATCCCTCACACACACACACACACGCGCACGCGCATACACACTCACAAAGCTCTTCCTTCTCCCTGTTATTAAATTTGCCTGTTAATTTTCTCTAAGGGTTTGGTGTAATTAATGGACCAGTTTAGAACGGCCAGCGAGATCCAAGGCGCCGTCACTATCCTTGTCCCTGCGGTCAGTCATGAAGGGCCACTCCAGAGGCCCACTGGGGTCCCCTCAGCACGGGCACCAGGCCCTGTCAGTCATATGCCCACCCTGGGACTGGGGCCTGTCCATCAGGAATGGAGTGACGGAAGGATGGAGGCAAGGAGGGACAGTATGGCAAGCTATGGCAGTGTTCCCCTCAAGTGGCTGTGGTTGTGCTCATTACTGCCCATTTACATTTCATCAGCAGGCTAGCTAGCCCTGCGCTGTTAGCACCACCGACTCATTAGCACTAAGGAGGTAGGGGGGCGAAGGGAGGAGGAGGGCAAGGAGGGAGAGAGAAAGAGTGAGGTGTGCAAAGGCCTCAGGCTTCCAGGATCTAAAATACACCAGAGGGAGGTTTCAGAAAAAGAGCAGAGAGAAAGAGAGAGAGAGGGAGGCCAGCCATTGTGGCTGTGTCTGATCAGATAAAACAGAGAGGAAAGGAGTAGGGATTTAAATCGATATGTAATAATGTCCAGTGCTGTCTCTTGCCCTGCCCTTTCCTGGATGAGTAAGAGCAAGAGAGTCTCTGTCAATGCTTGGCTGCATTTACACACAAACAAATGATCTGCTCTTTGTGGTGCGTTTTTCACCTCCCCGTGCCCATCTGCAGAAACATGATGTCACGCTCCGATGAAAATTGCGTATCTCCACATCTGGTGGTCTTGAATTTTATAGATAAACTGAAGGATTAGGATTTCTTTTTAGATGAAGAAAATACTTCAACTTGTTAGGAAACCATAGAGCACAAACAACTGGTCCCAAAACAAGCAGTAGATAATATAACTGCACTGTATGCCCACACACCAATGATGAATCTGAATATATGGTCAAGTCAAATTCACCATTCGGTGTCATTTTAGGCCTCAGATGTGACAGAAACATTTATAAAAACATGGTTTCAATTTAGGATAAGATAAAACATGACTTTTGGCCTTCTCATTGTGCGATCCACTCCACAATACAATTAGACTTTGTCTCATTGGTTAGAAATACACTACAGAATAACTAAGATCCCATTTTCTATGCACACTGGTATAAATCAAAGAATGCAAGAAGCCTATACATTTTAAAACACTGACATTCTGTAAAATCAAGCTTCTGGGACTTGTAGTTGCAGTTACCTGCCAGAAATTGCTGATTAAATATGGATACATAGTAAATTTTGAAAGCAAGTTGATTGTGCTCAGTGCACATAAATAGGTAAAGCTTAAATTATGATGCAAAAAATAACTTTCAAGAAGAAATATATGCAAGGGCCTCATATTGATCCAAGTCTGACAGACACTGAAGTTGTAAGTGAGACTGGTATGAGGCAGAAACATGTGGCAACAATTAAAATCAGGGATTATAGAAATAAGTGGTTCAATACGATTGGATACAATTGTGGAGTGTAACTTAATATCAGTGTAAAACAACGCTGTGTGTGTATTTGATATTTCTGTATGTACCGTATACTCCATGCACAGATTACACATGAAAAAGGTGGCTGTAACTCTAATTGGCCTTTAGAAGTCAATACAAATAGTGACTTTGCAATTAGCAACTGGAATAACAGAGAAGGTAAAACGAAAGGTTGAGAAAACTATCGATTTGTGCCATAAAATCTTTTTTTGTGCTGTAAAACAGGCACAAGTGAGGCATAAAACCACACAGAGCCCACCAGTCTTCTGCTAAAAAGTCTTAACTGTTTATAATGACTCCATTTGAATTAAAATGAAACTACTAAGCAGCATTCACATGAAAAAAGAATTCCTACCAAACAATGAGATGATGATTTTGCTTTCCATCCTAACATGTCTTGATGCTGACCTGTAGTCAGAGCAGATTCCAACATGTTTTTTAGTTTTAAGTGTGTCAGAATAGAGAGTGTTTATCAAGTAAAGTGTTGTGTTCACTGTCAGTGTCCAGCCTCACCAGTCACCCTGCAGAGAGTGGTTGGGTGGTGCAGAGGATGAGGGTGGGGGTTAGAAATTCCTCTTGACTATCAAACTATAGACAGAGAAAGAGAGAGAGAGACAGAGAGAGAAAGAGAGAGGCAGTGACAGAAAGAGAGGTGGGGTGGGGGGGGCAGAGAGAGAGAGAGAGAGAGAGAGAGAGAGAAGAAGATGTGTAACAGGATATGAGATTAAATACAGTGTGTCTGCCCTCTTCTGGTCACCACCACCACCATCCACACTGACAGTCCCTCACTGGGGGGGAAGGGATCAGGGTGGTGGGGGGTCCGAGGAGGGGGGAGGAGAAGATGCAAGAGGCAGAGGGATAGAAATGTAGAGGAGGAGGTGATGAAAAGCAAGAAACAGATGAGGGAGATATTAGGAGGACAGAAGAATTTAACCAGTACATTAAACCACTTCTGGCACACAGCGGCCTTCTACGACACATTCTACGTTTGTCTAAAAACAACACTTAAATCATGAGGCAATTTCCACGACTATTTCTTATCTTGTGTAACCCTCATCATAACAATTAAAATGGTTTGTTTGCACTGTGGTTATTATCCTATTCCCTTGTCAAACCCACAAGGAAATTATAATTTCATATTATGTACCTCATTTACTGTTAATATTAATCCAATATCATGTGAAATGACATTTCCAAGTGACTAAAAACTCCATGATATTCAAAATGTAATTAAACAGCGCTGCCATATCCTGCCATTTTCATGATTATTAAACCAATGGCTTGATTACGAGGGAAAAAAGAAAATAACAAAATGGAAATGGTTTGCCACTGTTTCTTGACTGACAGCATTGTTTTTAATCTCATTAGCAACAGGAAATTGACTGCAAATGATGAGTGCACATTCCTAATATTACTAATTTACTTTAGCATGCCGGCTGTTCCTTCAACACCCGGTGTGTATTTGTTAGCCGTAATTGCCACAGCTCTGACAAAAGGACAGTGGGTGAATGACACAGAAACTGGGTGCGTATGCGCCTGTGAGTGATTCCATGTCTGGGAAGGTGTGTGTGTGTGTGTGTGTGTGTGTGTGTGTGTGTGTGTGTGTGTAGGAGCAGCTCATGAGTCTGTGTATGTGTGATGTGAATACACACACTCACAAGGTTTATGCATAAATGTGTGTGTGTGTGTGTCCTCTTGGGGCCCACCTCTGCCTCTAGGTGCTATTGGGGCAGGTGTGTAGCCAACAGGCAGGAGTGATGGCTAGTTAGCCAACTCAGAGGTGAGAGGTTTAGTCTTAGAAGAGCTAGTTAGTGGTAGGCAGGATTAAGCTCTTTATGTCAATAGCAGATGACTCCTTATTCTTCTGTGCTGGTTCAGGTTTGTTTGGAAACATTCAAAAATTGGTCCCACTGAGGTACACGCATTTTGTGGTTATATCCACGCCTTGGGCACCATTCTGAGGCAATGTGCTCTAGATAGGAAATTCTGTCAACAATTATAATAATGTTTCTTTCGGATCAGATTACTCACAGGCCCACACTCGAACCACATTATTCACAATAAATGTATCTAATTCTAACATCCTAGTGAGGATCAATACAGGACATTTTTTTCAGTAAGTTAGCCTCAATAAAAACTGCACTGACTATCTTATTGAAATCATGATAGTATTCACATTGTACGTCCTGAAAGCTACACCTCATGTTGGTATATATTTTCAAACTAACAGTGCAGAAATAAACAGACAGACTAACTGAAAAAAGCGCACCGTTTGTCGTTCAATTCATGTATGAACTTGCTGCATTGTTTTCATTCATGCCAGTTTCACTGTAATGTCTCCTTGGCCAGTGTAAAAGAGATGTCAATCCCACTGTGACATATGGGTAAATAAAGATTAAATATGAACGAAAAAGTGAAAATATCGATTCGGTGGAGGGTTTATTTCTGAGAGTACAGTTACATGTTTGATGTGATGGCGAGTTGCCGTGCCAGGGAGTACCAGCGGGTCTGTGTTTGTGTCGGTCTATGGTTTACTCTGTTTTTGATACTGTGCCAGTCTGTGTGTGTGTGTGTGTGTAAGTGTGCCAGTGAATGAGTGCATCCACCTGCTTTTGTGTTTAT
Source organism: Pempheris klunzingeri (assembly GCF_042242105.1). Lineage (NCBI taxonomy): Eukaryota > Metazoa > Chordata > Actinopteri > Acropomatiformes > Pempheridae > Pempheris > Pempheris klunzingeri. The sequence goes on along the minus strand of NC_092032.1, from coordinate 7,993,934 downwards.
CTGTCTGTTTGCGTGTTCATATGTGCACTGTACATGTCTGGGTGATTGTGCAAGTGCCTGCTCGCCTTTGTGCATGTATTTGTGCTTGCCTGCCTTTTTGTATGTGTGTGTGTGCGTGTGTGTGTGTGTGTGTGTGTTCCCCTGGGCTTTCAGGGTAAGCCTTCGTGGCCTTGTGCTCCTCATCAGACTCTGTGTCTGGGGGCATGGCTGTAGGGTGGGCCTAAACCGCGGGGACCCTGGGACCGAAGGGGGACAATCACTGTTGCCTTATAGCTGCGAGGAAGGAGACAGACAGATACTGCATGGATGAAAAGAGTAAAAAAAGAGCACAGATTTTGTTTGCTCTGCCATTTTTCTCCTTCTTCTTTTTTTTTTTTACTCCTCTCTATCCTTTTTGCCCTAATCCCTCATTCCTCTCTGTAAGGATCTGCAAGGGGTTTCACAAGATATCGCCTTTCACAAGATTGTGTTTTGTGTGTGTGTGTGTGTGTGCGTGTCTTATTATATGTGTATTTTAAGGAAATCTTCTGTCATCACTTCTTCATCTGCCTAGTCACATGATCTGGGTCTGTCACACGGCAAGGCAGGCCTTTTCCTGTGAAAGAGCTCCGGAAGGATAAACCTTACCTTCCAAAGATCCAAAAAACACAGTATCCTTACATTTCTCACTTAACTATTAACTAATTTGGGGGGATAATTTTACACATTGTTGTAACCTGCTTTTGCAAAACTGCAACTGTTTGCTGGATTACATAATGAATGAACATTTGGGAAGGAATGCCATATGATAGAAAATCACTAAGAAAGTAATATCCACTTTCTGGAGTGTGACTGAAATTCATTGTGATTATAAAGTTTATGATGAGCGAGGTTTCATTCGTATTCGTATTTTCTAATAATCAATTAAGTAATCACCAACAACCCAGTGGCATTTGTGTTTTTCATCAACCACACCATTTACCATGACTATTTTGTTGCATTGCATTAAGGTTAGAGGGATTTATTGCTGTTCCAAGTGTGATCTACTGTATTAGATCTCAAAACCCCAAGTTTCAGTGGACAGGACCCAGTTGTTATGTCTCAAGTCGTTCCATTATGGACGTATGACAACGCAAACACAGAACTAAATGCCATATTGCTAAAACTATTTGCCAAATTCTCAATTTGACCTCCTATTATAATAGTTTCTTTGCTGTTGTTTATAAACAAACAATCTACAGGCAGTTGTTCTTACTCTCTGGCAATGAGAAACGACTGTTGCTGCTAATGATCTTCTATGCAAACAACGTAATAAGGCAGGTTAATCAGGCCAGCATGATTTTCTATTAGCTTTGTTTACTCAGTTTGCAAGGACTTCGGGGGCTAGTTTCATCTTAATAACAAAGGATCAGACTCCATGCTCTGACATTTGTTGCTGAAATCCACAATGGGAGTCAGTGACAAACTTACGATAAACTGCAGGGGATATTCTTACTGTGCTGAGAGGAGCCGTGCCAGTGAGAGGCCCGAAGGTTTGAGATAGAATCTGATCTTAACAAACATCTTGCCAAAAAAAAGTGTTTTGAAACATGATAGGTCTTAATGTGAATGAGTGAAGCATAGCCCTGAAACAACTGTGTTGAAACCAAATATGGAAAATGATTGCTCAATATTACAGAAGCTGTCGTAATGTAAAAGATGATTTGAGTCTATCACCTGACTGTTGAGCGTTTCAAAATAGGCTCTCATGCCATGACCTCATTTAATTATCTGTCTTCTCAGTGTCTGCACAGCCCTTTGTTATGTGTTGGACGCAGCATTTGTTGTTTCTCTTTGACTTTTGAAAGTGTTTCAAAAGTAACACAATTACAAAGTGCTGCTCTCTGACACATGACAGATTCAACCGCACACTCATCAATTCTTCTTTACACCGCACCCTGCCGCTTTCACAATGGTTCCAAATCTCAACCGGTGACTTCACCTAGATCAGATTACCTGCTCCCCCTGCTTCAATGGGAAGAAAAGTAGATTTCACCTTTGACCCTTAGATTCTTTTGACAGGTGTCACACACGTCAGCGCTGCTAGGTAAGATTCACCTTTATGTGCAGGGTTTCATTTAATAATATGGTGGACAAATACTTTATCAAAGTCTAAGCTGCAACAAATCATGGTTAAAGACATGCACTGATTGTACACATCTGGGAAATGGTACAACAGTACATTTAGAATGATAAAACTAAGTGTGACTAAGAGATTTTTAATACCTTGATGAAACATTTGTTGACTTAACCTCCCTCTAATGCTAGTATAATGGACTACTGTCCTACCGGAGGGGCAGAGACAATTTATATATTCACATTTTGTTGGTATAGTTTAGTTTCTTTTTTACTCAAGTTTATGTTTATGTGTTTGACATTAAAATATCGCTCAGAAAAATACATTCAGAATAGCTTAACGACTGACAACCAGGGGGAACAGCCAGGGCTAGCTGTTTTCCCAATCTTATGCTAAGCTAATGGCTGCTGGCTCCAGATTATATTTACCAGACAGATATGAGAAGTGAGAGAGGAATCCATTGTCAAACTCCAAACAAGAAAGTGAAAAAGCATATTTCACAAAATGTCAAACTGTTGCTTTAAAACGTGCTTTAACACATCTGCATGTGTGAATGACCAGCATCAGCCTATTATCATTACCACTGCAGTTTTCTTCTAAGTGACGCAGCAGGAGTTCCTCAATGGTCTGTCTTGTCAGGGAGCAAGGGATGGGAGGATGGAGGGAGTGTGTGGGCGTGTGCATGCATGCATGTGAGTGGGTAGGTGGGGGCGGTGGTGGGGGTGCGGTGTGGAGGGGGCGGTCAGTCAGATGGAAAGACTCAAAAGACAAAAGGGTGTGTGTCATGTGCCATAACGGCGACCGCTCATCTGCCTCTGGTCGGTGGAAAAGAGACAGCAGAGACAGAGACAGACAAACTGACAGAAGGGGAGAGAGATGGAAGGAGCGAAGGAGGGGTGATCAAAAGGATTGCCGCCATAATGATGAGGCGTCTGACTGGACGGACGCTGTCTCCATCCAGTTTGCTCTCATCAATGTCAGTGGCCCTCTGACAGACACGGCGCGGCAAGCAGGAGATGGATGCCCTGCACTCATACACTCCTGCCTGCCCACACATACATACACACACACACATTCTGACATCAAACCAATGCCAGTCTGCATAAGCTGACACAAAGCTAATGATAGCTAGCATACGCCTTCCTTTTTTATGTGGTGTTTATTTGGTTGCATGTGATTGATACTAATCTGTCACTCCTATCAGGTAGTTTATACTAATCCTGAATAGTTTCCAACTAGTTTTTAAAATGCTTCTTCTATCTCTGAACTCTGAAGCACCCATGAAAATGACAACAACCATTTTTTTTTTTTTCTGACAGGATAGCAGTAACCAGATCCGTGTCTGTTGGAATGACACAACACAGTATCTTTCACCTGATTCTCAGATCCATGTCAAGGCGGACGTGTTCTGGAAATCCCCGTCACAGATCCCCTATACTGTCATGGACACCTGCAGCCACATCCTTATGCTGTTACACACAGAGACTGCCACATCCCCACTGTCACACACCCTTCTGAGTGACAACAATGGTTAAGGGGTTTGGAGTAAAAAGTAATCACTAAATATTACTTTAATCATTTGCTAAATTCCATGTAAGACATAATATGGAGATTGGATGCACTGTAGGTTGTGTTAAATGGAAACGAGTACACTGCAGCAGGTCAGCAGCGGGACAAAAAGACACTGTATCAGACACACTGTAAGTGGGTGTTCAGACTGAATCTAGCTCTACATTAAAATAAGCCTGGGTTGCGACAGGTACTAGTGAAAAGATACAGTGATATATGTTTGAGTAATAGATCCATGAATTTGAAGCCTTATCAGACATTAAAAGATTACACGGTTACACAGAGTCTTAAGTTACCACAAAAAAAAACATCATTTTAGCTACAACCATCAGGTAAACAAGGTACCAAATGACAAACAATATTCTTCATGGATACACCTGCAGAAAAATAGCCACCGTTTTTCTTTTCAGAGAAAAAAAACAAAATGTAAAAGCTTTAAAGAAACACTGAATCGCTATTGTGTTTTATTAACCAGAAATATGCTATGGACTCCTCACAGTATCAGATCAACCTGCTTGGATTCAGGCTGTTTAACTCCGACAGCTTTCCAAGGGGAGATTTTCCTGTTCTGATAGACACCATCAATGAAGCCGGCTCCCATAATGAAGTGCTGTTTAGCATTAGCCATTCATAGCTTCAAGTGGGAAGCATAACATCCCACGGGTCGCTTTCACTCTTAAACCACAATGATGGCACTTTCATTTAACCCCTTAATATATGTTAATCCAGGGATGTCAATGGGTTCTCTTAACACTCATGCACAGGCCGTCGGGTGCCGAGAGGCCGGCGAGGAACGAGCTGAACAGACAGACAAAGGCTGGCTTGAAAGACGGTCCTGATATTTGATTTAATAAGAGAGCCTTCCTTAAAACAAAGGCACATTGTTGGCTCTTGGCTCTGTGTGCTATATTCGGTGTGTGTGTGTGTGTGTGTGTGTGCCTGTATGTGATGGAGTGGGGATTGCATGTATGACTGCATGTCTGTGTGTGTGTGTGTGTATGTGTGTGTGTGTATGTGTGTGTAAGTGAGTCTGTGAGTTTTATCCACCCACTTGCTGGTCTGCCCAGACCCTCTGTTTGTTTCACTTCTCCTGGCTGGGTTGCCAGTTTGGGAGACTCTATGCCTCAAACAGCCAAGCAGAAGGGTTTAAAGATAGGGTGGGGAGAGGGAAAGTGATGAATATTTAGAGCCCATTGAAATGAAAATCCCAGCAGCCCCTGGAGACCAGGGCTTAGAAGTCATTGCCGAAGGGATCTCCATCTGCTTTTACCTTTAGCATCTATCTATCTATCTATCTATCTATCTATCTATCTATCTATCCATCTATCTATCTATCTATCTGAAATGTCGTAGCCTGTATCTACATGTATGAGGTGGCAGAGGTCGTTTCATGTCTCTTCATTCACTCACAAATAAACATGATCCTGCTGATACCTGTATGCAAATCTATGCATACACTGTTTGTGTGCGTGCGTGTGTGTGAGTGCACGTTTACTGTAGTATACGTCTCACAGAGGCCTGAGCGGTGCCTGGCTTTGACAGAGGCAGCCCACAAATCTGGACTAAAGCAGGACCTGGGGGCATGCCGGCTTCACTGAGGGGGAAGTGAGACATATTCAGTGAGACCAAATCAACCTCAATCTGGCCTCAGAGAGCCTCGTATACCACTGACCAACAGCCAGCAACCACCCCACCAACAAACACAGGTTCTCTGCGTTTGTTGGCGCGCACGGTTCTTGTGTCTGAAGAAGCTCGGCCTTCAGACTTTAAACTAAACTTTCCATAAGTATTGTACTGCATGGTTAGATTCCATCACAAACCACTTCAAACAGACGATGGTAGTATTAATGAGGCAGCTGCTTCAGTTAAATCAAACTCCCCCTCACTGTGTTGGCGCTGTGCTGTATGCTCAGTTTGAACCCCCGTCAAATAATGAATTACCATTAAAAACCGGCAGACTAGATGTTTCCTCGTACTATAATTGTTACACTATGTGTATAAACTGTAGGTATTATGTAGTCATAAATCTGCGATGTTCATTCATCTGTATGTTTACTTTCAAAACATTGACATAGACAACATTGAGAAACAATGACACTAGACAACAACTGGTTCATGGACCGTCTGTAGGAAAAAAAAAATTTTTTAAAAATGCCGGCAACCAGACATGATGAAATGCTGAGGAAAGAGACAATATAAGAGGCTTTAGATTAACTGTTTATTCAAGATTTCCTACAATTCCCAAACACCTGCAATAATACCTACTTTCTCTCTAAAGTGTGGAGGTGTTTGCAAGAGCAGCATGGTTGCTTTGGACTGATATCTTTGTTTCTCCTCTCCCAAAAACGAGTAGACGGACAGGAATTGAGTTGTAAAGGATACATTTTTGCTTTCAAAAGCAAACGGACGGGTATGGAGAGACACACTGTGCAGGCTCACTGTACAGCTTAGTACTTGTTTGACTGCCAACTGAACAGGTTCTGCATCTTCTATCCAGCTGCTTTTGAATTTTCTTGGCACTGAAGTATCAATGTATCACATCAAAACAATAATAGCCCACATCCTTAGAAGTCCTTCACTTCTCTTTGATGGCAAATTTCAGTGTTTGCTTTCTAAGATCTCATCACAGCCTTAGTTCTGTGTGAAGTGAACAGCCTGTCCTCATACTGGAAACAACAGTGATCATTTTTCGTTTTCAAGGGGGTAAAAACAGCCAATGTTTACGCATGCTACCTCTAGTGGCCATATTGCTTATGGTGAGAGAAAGGAGGAAGTCAGGCAACGTAATATATTAACACCCCGGAGACCGCTGTTTGTAGCGTTGACATATTTTAACTGACTTAAATGTAAGTGACGTAAGACCTAAGTTATGTTATAACGCAACTTCAGTCCTCCGTCACTCTGTTCCCTATCTCGTGTACTTATTTTAGCCCAAACCCTACTCTCTTCCTAAACCTAGCCAGGTAGATTCAGTGCCTAAACCTAACCAAACGACTGTTTTACAACATTAAATGACGCCACGTAACGTAACTTAAAATATTTGCTTTCTTGTGGCTGGTATCCATCCGTCCAACAGAGAGCGCTGAAAACAATCATATATGTTGTTTTCGGATTCTTTGGAAATCAACCTCTTTAGGAGGCGGTGTACGATCAGCAAATGCAAAAAAAAATCATTAAGACTTAATTTTATCATGAATCGGTTTATTTTTAAAAATATAGCACTAAAAATCTACTGCATTAAGTCTACATGATTGCTTTAGGAGCACAGATCATTTGAAATTTTGACATGCATGTATTACCGCTGTGATACTAAAAGGCGTAGCATAAGTCCTGACGTGGCAGTGCCAGTTTGTCGTTTCAGTTGGGCGTCAGTGGTTTTTCTGTTAGCCAGGGGGCATGTGGCAAATCTGAAGGGCCTTGTGTTCGCCTGCTACCTCTCTGCCAGACACAGGCCATCCCAGGTCACAGCCACTCCACAACCAATCTGTGTCATCACCACCACATTCTCCCACTTTCCTGACAACGTGTTACACCCCCACACCCCGATCCGTCCTCCATCGCTCTCAACCCCCTTAGCCTCCATGCTTTCCTTAATACCCCCCTCACTTTCTCCTTTCATCCATTCTCTCTCCCTCTTTTATCCTCCTCCTCCTCCTCCTCCTCACTCTGCTTTATTTTTGTTACCCACTCTCGCCAATTCACTGTTTTATTCTCCTCTGAAAACTCCTTGTCATCTTTTTTCTCTTTCCACAGTAACTCATCCCTCTTCCAGTTCTCATTACTCTCCCCTTTTCCTCACGCTCTTGCAATGCTTCCTCTCTCTCTCCCTACTCCAGCCCTCCCATTCTCCAGCGCTCTCCTCACATCAGAAAGTGTTGGATTTTGACATCTGCCTGCAGGAGCAGTGACCCATGAAGTAATTAGAGGAGGAATCTTGCCTTCTCTTTCTCCCTCCCATCCCTCCCCTCCATCTTCTCCGCTCTCTGTCGGCTCTGAGCCGAGGATCATATAAAAAGCTGGTTATGTTTACTCCCTGATCCATCTAATTTCTGTAACGAGGGGCGAGCCGGCCTCATCTCCTTACTGCGCCACGCTTAAGCCAAGGCGTTGGGCTGGAGAGGCGCCCCAGGCCCCCGCAGGGCACTGTGAAGCTTCAACCACACCGCTCAGCCGCGGAGACGAGACTGGGACCTAACCGGATTAACTCCCAACCAGCACAGGTGGAGGGACCCTGCTTCAAACACACACACACACATACACACACACATGCATACATGTGCACACAGGGCGAGATGCAACTTTACACCATTTAATGTATCATCAAAAAAAAGTGCTGGGATGAGACATCTGTGTGATTATGTGTGGGTGTATTTGTTTGTGTGGGTGTTATGTGTGTGCTGCAGAGAAAATAAATAAAAAAGTAAAAACTTCAGCTGCTGCAGCATGAGATGAGAGAACACAATTATGAATTGCTCCGGAGCTTACGGCCACTCCAGTGATAACTCTCAAGTGCTGTGGTATCAAATTGCTAGAGCATAGAAATCAACCCCCCGCACCCCCCCACCCCCATCCCCCCACCCACAATTGAAAATATTTGCCCCTGGATTGCAAATGTAATATGTACGGTAAGGGTTGATGTATAATGCAACAAAGTGAAGTCTGAAGGCCATTCCAAAGCACGACATGCTGGGATGTCAAATGTTTTGCTGGGCATCATTAGAGTGTTTTTCTATGTCCTAATTTATTACATTATTCATTTCGAAAACTCTTAACGGATTTTGCCTGTTACTTTGTGTCAGTGTTGCTGGTAAACATGGCTCAGGACACTTCATATATCACTCTATTATACAGTATAGTACACATTGTTCATCTGAGGGGGGGCAAGGTCATCATCATTGCTATTCATCTAACATATTTTATTGCTTTACTTTTTTATTTGCGGTGTTTTTGGCACAGATACCTGATGTTGGATCAGGTCCTGCCTCAGAAATAAGAAAACCTCACTCAAAAGACATTTGTTACAATGCAAATGGATATAATGGATAAGACAAACAGGTACAATAATGTCTTGTTCACATTCCCACATTGGAAATATTTAATGCATGTTTTGTATTTTTCTTGTATGCTAAGAAATGAATCACTAAAGCTATCACTCTAGTCTCTAATCACTCTGTTAAAGCTATGAAGAATTTAAAGTTAGCTTACCTTTTGGAGAAAGAAATAACACATTCTCCCTCTTAGTCACTAAAGTTATGGCTACCACAGCCATACTTGTTCTGCAAAGACCACTTGTTTACGGTGATCAGCGTCTTTAGATAGATAGTGTTTACCTGGCTTACCTGGTCAAAATACAGCTGCTTTTCTATTGCTGCTCTAATTCTAGTTACCACTACTGCTGCTGCAACATTATTGCTACTACCACTGTTTGACATCTTTTACTAGAATATTGCACTCCAAAGCCGTTCAGTGAGCATTACCAGTCACAGTGTCTGACAGTGTCTCCACAAATTGCCATCATGTGGGCACAAGGTGTTCTGTTTTTGTGGTCCAGAGACAGTTTATGAAGCCCTGGCAGAGAAAGCAAGAGTGTGTGTCTGAGTCTGTCCGTTCCTGTGCCCGTCCCCCTGACAGCTTCAGGCCAAAGACACTGGCCAGAGCAAGGCCACTCTAACCCAATTGGACCATCAATTACTACTGATTAGCCTCAAAGTAGCATCTGTCCCAGGAAGCATTTAACCAATATATTCTCCATAGTGACATACGGCAACAGAATTAACTGTCATATGTCAATGTGCTTTAATAGGGTTACTCAATTTTTGACATGTTCAAAAGCTTGCAATTTCGCTAATGGAATGGCAGACAGAATCCAATGGGGCACCTGGCTGCTGCACTTCTGCATGTCTGTTTTCAGTCATGCTAAGAAATATAAAGGAACATTGAAATAATGTAGAATGATGTTCCTTAAGCAGCAAACTAACATGCTTAGTGCATGCAAGTGTCTTTTCATGTAGAAAGGATGTTGTCAAAGGATCAAATGACAGCTAAATCTGTATATAGCACTTTTTTTTGACATGAGAAAAAAAAGCAAATAAGATTTTAAGGAATAAAAACACTGTCTGGATTTAGCAGTTACCCATAGTGCCACCTGAAGAAAAAGCCTGGTCTTTATTAAATAACAAAACTTGCAGTGCCAAACAGTTAGATTGTATTTACCTCGTAAAGCGGGGAGCTGGGAGGATACCCAGGAGAATAAGTGTCAGTCAAGCCTATGGAGTTGGTAAAACAATCTGTCAATGTGATTTTGTGTGCATGTGTGTGCTTGGAAGCATGTGTCTGTGTGCAGCTTGTGTGTGTGCATGCGAGTGGCTGGGTGTTTGTGTGTGCATGCGTACGTGTGTTGGTAAAACAATCCGTCAGTGTTTTGACAGCCATGTCACACGCCGGGGATCAGTCTCGGGGGATCCTGCGATGAGAACTCCTGATTACCCCTCTATGCAAGATTCCTATATTTAACCCTGGCAACCGTGACTTACGTGTAGTACGGATGACTTGCTTTGCAGGGGAAATTGTTTTGCAGCAGGTGCAGAGGGTCGTACAGGGCATGAAAAAAAAGTTTTCAAGGTGACACGAGGCACAGTAGTGTAGCAATGAATTCCTTTGCCATCTGTCTATCATTAAGGTAAGTTGTGTGGAAACAGCATCGCCCTGGCACAGAGCGGTACGCAAGTCACTTAGTCTGACACAAGCTTTAGTGAGATATGCTTAAATCAAGTGTTGTTTTTTCATTAGGTTTAACACAGAGGCTTTGAATACAAATCTATTGCTACAGCAGCCTTTATCTATATTAATACAGCAGCCAGAGTGTTTTTATTTTTTGTCAATCATGCAGGAATAATAAAGAAAACATACAGTTGTATATTTAACAACTGCAGGCTGAGCTGCCCAGTATCACCGCAGCCTTGTACTATTACCCAATGAGCAGTTTCATTGCAGCTATTGGAGGTCAAGTGCCTAGCTTAGGGGTATCTCTTTTGTAATTGTTGAGGGAGGAGAGCACATTTCTGGAGCTACAAGTTTGGAACCGGAACAGGTCGTTGGCTGTTTCACGTTGGTGCCCTGATGATAAGAGCGCCAGTAAGTTTTCTTGAGACTTGGACCCACGCTGTGGATAAATTTCTCAAATTTCAGTTACGGCCTGAGAACGAGCCTGATGTAGAGTATTAATGGTTCAGTAGGGGATGCACACAGTAATGTAAACCCTGTGTGCCACAGGAAAAAAAAAACTGTGGTGGTTTTCTCTTGTGTGTGTTAATGGCTGTGGCAGGGTGACATAACATAACTCTTGATTTATAAGGCTATTTGAAATGCCATCGCTTGCGGGGCTGTACCCATAGAGCAGGCAGGGAGGATCGCTGACAGCTCACTGACTACAGGATGGTGAGACAGAAACGCCTGGTGTGTCTGTCTGTCGAGCTCTCCCTCCTTATCTCACTGTCGACCATCTTTTGTTCTGTCTCATCTGTTTTGTACAATCTTTCGCATGTCTCTCATCTCGCTCTCCTGCATGCTTTCCATGCATCTCGCTGTTATCCTTTGAGGTGGCAAGGGGTCGTAGCACCGTGGGACTTTTACAGCTCAGAAAGTTACACTCCAAAGCACCCATTAAGTTCAAAAGACACGCTGTGCTGGGAACCTTTACACTAGGTGGAAACTAATACTTTTTGTCACCAAAGAAGAAGTTAAAGCTCTTCAGGAAAAAGCCTAATGGTGATATTCATTTCTCCACATTCACCTTTCACATCACCCGCACTCATCTGTCAGCTACAGGGCATTTTGGAAATGTTTTAATATATAAGCCTGACATTAGGATGATTGAATATGACATGTTCATATATGAAATTTGGCTATTGTTAGCTAAATGCACTAAGTAATGTATGAAATAAGGCTGGGGTGGGGGTGTAGATTGAGGTTAAGAGCTAGAGGTGTGTGCAGGTATGAGAGTAATATATTTAGAGACACACACCTGTTCAGCCCGCAGGACTAAGACATAGTGGTGAGTGAAAGCAATCCATATAGAACATTTCAAATGCTCTATAATCATCTGTATGTCTGTCCGTGTGTGTGTGTGTGTCTGTGTGAGTGTAGGCGTGCGTACTTGTTTGCCTGTAAACTGAGTTGTGAGCATTCGAGCACACATATTTCCACAGAGAGCTGAGGTAATAGCATGGACAGGGGAATTTTAAAGGGGCGACACATGAGCAGCTGCACCGTGAGACGCCAAATCTCTGTAGCAGCTAAGACAAAAGCCCAGATGGGGTCACCCATTGTCATGCACATAAGTGGACACATACGATACCTATTTGTAAGCATGTTCACATTACCGAAGACATTTTGGAAACCAACTGCTGTAACGTGATCAGTGAAAAATAGTAGGGGAACACAATATAAGGCACAAGCAGGTTTGACTGGGTAGGAACTAAAGTAGCATCAGTGCTCGGTAGGGGAATTCCTAAATGAAAACAAATCCCTGCACTGTCAAACAGGCTTGGGTGTTTGTGTATTTAGGTATGTTTGAAGAATGTTGCCACCGTACATTGTCATTGTCGACAGGGAAACTGAACGCCACATTAAACAGCAAGGGAATATTAGCAAAGGAAAACAGATAGGAGTATCACTGCATGAGGAATGTGGCTCCTGAAAGAAAACTCTTTAATTTCTGACACAACATCAGTAAGTCAGCTTGGGAAGATGATAAGGTGGTTTACATGCTCCCTGCGACCTCCCGGGTCGCTTCTGTGGCAGCTCAAAAATAACCTTTAGAGGTATTCACTTATTCTGCCAAGGCCGAGCCAAAGACTTTGGTTAAAGTAGCAACCTGTGGGAACAGAGAGTGTGTTGCCTGTAACCGTGACTCATGCAGTCTGCCGTTTCTGTGGTTAGGGTAAATGCTCTGACCCCAGCATCAGTCACCATCAGCTCACAGACAGGCTCTCATTTTACTGTCTGAGGAATTTACCACCCTATTCAACGCTAGGGCTGCTGTAAGATTAGACTACAGTGATCCAAATCAACAGTCACTCTGAATTATATAAGTGAGAAATGATGTGAGCTGTTTTCATTAAAGGCAAACACTATGTACATGTGCCATATTTAAGGTTCCTGTACAAGTAAGTACAAGTTGTTCCTGTCCTGGCTGAGCATTTAATTATTGTTTAAACTGCAAGCCACAACCGAATCACCGTGGAGAAAACAAATCCCTACACAGCCAAAGATTGTTGGGGATTTTTAAATTGTGTTGTCTTAATGAAAACTCTATTAACAGATTTTTAACAGAGAAGTGCAAATAGAACACATCCTGGATAATTAAAGTAAATCCATACAAGTTGCTCGCAATATCTTAATGCCAGCCTCTGCCATGAGGCACTGCTGTCTGGGAGGCCATGTTTCAGTCTGGTTAGCAGTCACCTCATGAATGTCCGTTTTCCCACTGATTAAGTCCTTCAGCTTTTGACTTCATGGAGTCAATAAAACCTTTATGATCTCTGCTGATTAACTTGAACGTATACCTTTAAATCTACTTTTCTGTGAGTGTGTGTATTTGAAGAGGCAACAACTCCCAAAATGCCAAATCCATAGGAATCCAAACAACATCAACTCTGACTTCTCAGCTTGTGGCCCTCCCAAATCTCATCTCTCCCCCTTTGCTTTTTCTTTAAACACACGGCCCTGTTATCACCCTTGCTTCCTCTTCCCTCCTTCCCACTCCCTCCTTTATTTTTCAAAGCATGAGAATGGGGCCGGGGCGATTAAGGAATCCTAGCCCTGGCTAATCACCCCGGACTGGAGCACTTCCGCTGCGCTGATTACCGAGGAAACCATTAAGGAGAAGAAAGTGGCTGGATCTTTCATCCTGGTCGGCCGGGCTCAGGGGAGGTCAGAGAGGGGTGTGTTTGATAGGCCATTTACCCTTCCTGTTCTTATTATTCCAGCATTTCCTCTATCTGGACTCAACACGACTGCAGCAAGCGGACCTCGGGCCCGTCTTGCCCTCCCTCCCAAAGAGCTGTAATCATTGCCATACTGGTGTCCTGGACTCACTGGTACGTATGCATGACACTATGTTGATTCACAAATGCACGCAAAATGCACACATGCACCCCTCAGCACACATTCCACTCACTTTCACACCCTCGCACACACATTATAACGGTACCTCGGGTTCACTACAGCCTTTCTTCTCCCCCCTCCTCCATCAATACAAAGTCTAGTTGAGCAGCAATGACCCTGGAAGAAACAGGGTACACAGACATACAAGCAGCGCCCCTTCCTCCCTCATTTTCCGCCCCCTTCCCAAAAAAACAAAACCAGCGTATTTGCGCGCACCAGGGCCTCATGGGTACTGTCACAGATGGTGCTAATGACGTGTGCCCCAGCAGAGGCAGCGCCCTCATTCGCGCTAGACTGGTGACATATGCTCAGTCGCAGGGCCATCAGCGGAGCACGGCAGCCCCAAGTGTCCGTGGGACGCCCCTGTAACCCCTCTACTACGGCGACACAATGACAGACCCTAAACAAACAGAGAGCCCGGCTCTGCCTCTTTCTCTCTCTTCATTGTATTTCAATCTGTTTCTTTCTCAGTCCCCCCCCCCCCCTCCCACTGTCTGCTTCTGTCTCTATCTGTTACTTCTCCCTCCCCTATGTTGTTCATCCCTCCTCTGCCTTTTCCCCTAATGTCCCCACTGAGCCTGACTTGATGGATGACCCTTTGCTTTGGCGATTAGGGTCCCCGTGGGGGCCCCTTCCCTCCTCTGTAGGAATCTGGGTACAGCGAGTGACAGAGCAAGTTCAGGCCGCCGCCTGCCTCTGAGTGTAAGCGTGCGCATAGCAGATATCAAGGGGATTTGTATAGAAGGGTGACAGGACGTATCAGCCGTGTGGAGTCTCATGGACGGTAATGGGCAAAGCAAGTAGCTTGTCTGTGTGTCCTGTGGTCTTTCCCTTCAACCAAGCCGCTTGTGCCCATATTGTCGCAGAGGGACAGAGATGAGACCAGATGTGTTTTGGTGTTCTGGTTTTATTTCTCCTCTGGGCTTTACAGATGTTTTATCTACTAAAAAGAAATATAAAACAAGATTAAAATTGAACATTAAAAGTTTATCAAAATAGCTACTAAATTACATAATCTCAGATAATTTTCTAGGTAATTTTCATGTATTTCAATACAGTATATTGTTACCATATCCAAAGGTGACACCAATGCACTGACACTTCAACAAAAAGACCCAGAATGGGGGAATTCCTTGAACATGAGGGCAACCAAAAAGACTATTGGCTGTCATTATCCCTGTAACCCAACCTCCTCAGCATTACTGTAACTCCACACTGATGCACCATGGGTATGAATAAACCTCTAGAGTCTTTTTGTACTGTACAGTGAAGCCACACCGGCCTTTTGTACAACAGCATTCCTTCAGAAAGTTGTAAAAATGCTGAAAGGTAGCCGTGGACAAATTACACTGGAGCCCCTAGGGAGCACAATGTGGAATCAGTCGAAAGTGTTGGAGCAAAAACACTGTGTCATGTTTCTGTAACCAAGAAGATGTAACCATAGATGCCTTTTGTTCAAGATAAAGCAGAAAGCCAGTTGTCTCACCATTTGTTTAGAGGGGATGTTCGCTTGATGAGCTCATGCCGAGATTCACTTTTCCACGTAAATGGATTAGGACGTGTGCAGTTAATTCTAACTCAGCAATAATAGAAAAACATGAATACTAGAATATGCATGCACAGCAAGCAATGTGTGTAAGAAGTTTGGAGGGAAATTATTAGCATTGATAATTGTTCATTTAGTCTCAGATGCCTAAATTATTTATTAGTAGCTCTGCATTTCAAAGTGCCGTGCAGAAACTGTAAGGATGGAAACCCACGATCAACAACAAACGGCAAATGAGTGACATTTAGAAATCAAGTAATTTATCGGGCAAATTGCAGAGTTGATGAATTAATAGATATGAACTTTAAATGTTGAAACGTACACTGGAACCCTTCTTTTTGTAATCTGTAAAAATCCTTTTGCAAACAGATGCATTCAACTTTTTACTGTGGTACATGTGCTCCTCTCCAGACTTAATAAATATACAATCTAAAGCACATGGAAGACCAGGAATTGTGTACTTTCTGCTTCCAGAGGGTTATTTTCTCTCTAGCGTTGTTGTTTTGTCATTAGTATTTGTGTTTACTTCAGAGGAAAAAGACAGGGTTTACTTTCAGCATAACAAATTTACAGGGCTAAATCAAGAAACGGTACATTCTTTAGAAATCAAGCTTCATAAGTATATATAAATGTATTTAAAGATGTGATAATCATAGATGTTTTTGTATGTATTGTGGGGAAAATTCATATTGTACTAACAGTACACATCAACCACAACATTAAAATGGAAACAATACTGAAGGAGTTTAAATATGCCTTTTTAGTCACTGCCTATTAGTCTAATCCTTTATGTAACCTGTTGTAACTAATCTTTGCTTTTGTGATGCAGACGTCTAGAGGGGAAATGTCTCCTTGGTGGAACTGCTAAAAACGCATAGACATCTGAAATGTGACAAGGCACTCCAACTAGTTTTTTATAAAGGGTCAGAAGTCAAAAAGGTTGGAAATGACTGGCTTAATGTCTTACAATGAAATGCATGAGCTTTTTATATGTGTTCAAGAAGCATAAAGTACCAAATGGAAATGTAGAAAATACTCAAGTAAAGTACAAACACCATGAAATTGTTCCTACGCAGAGCAATTCAGTAAATACACTCAGTTACCTGTCAAAGAAACATGACCATTGCTCAAAGGAACCTACATCACCAAACTGAATAAATACATGGAGACCAAAAATCATATTAATTATATTCAGGTACAGTATTTTATTATATTACCAAAATGAAAACTTTGAGCTCAAATTCAACCATTATTGAAGAAGAAACATGTCCACAATATGGGTGACGTCAGTGAACCAAGACAAGAAACTCCCATGGTTTTTAATTGACTGTCATAGAGTGATAATTTTATTTCATTTTTTTCCCCCAATGAATAAGCATCCAATTCTAAGTGTTTGCATGCACGAAAACTTTCAATTCCCGATCTGCAAAAAATTATTGAAAAAAAAGAAAGAAATCTAAATTCTGCTGGCAGTATAAAAACCTGCCCTGGTGGTCCTAACCGGTCATCATTTTCTTACTTAACGATAATGGACACCATGTGAGGAACCCCTGGTCACACAGACAAAGCAGCAGGCTGAATGAAAAAGAGGAAAGAAGAGGTAGCGTATTTATGTTTCCCAAAGAGCTCACATCCGGAGATAATCTGCTGTATCCTTAGATAATCTTTAGTAGCTTATACACACCGGCTGAGCTGTAATTAATGGCAGGGAAGCTATGACATGGTGACCCAGGGATGTTTGTCCTATCACTGTATAGGCTGTTCATTAGCTCAAGCTGGGGCCAGTCACATCTTCTGCTTCTGATTTAAAGTTGGTACAGTGTACCAAGACCTGCAGACAAAGCTCACTGGCACCGCTTTCTCATCTTTTTTTGTTTTTAATTCAGGTGGTCTTAATAGCCTCTGTCAGTCTGCGAGTATGTTTCCAGTGTAAACATTAATTCAATTCTGAGTTGTATCTCGCTAACCAGACTTGTCATACTGCCTTTGTAGACATGATATGATCCAAGTACAAATAACCTGAAAAGTCAGGGAAAACACATGAGCATCGACTAGGCACATGTAGTAACTTAGCATCGGACTATTGGAAAATATGTACAACTTCAGTGGATTCAGTCCTAACTCACAATGACTCGCCAGATTTTACTTTCAGCAAAAGCTTTGCTTATGATTCCAACCTCAGGTCTAATCCTTCCTGACCTACACTTTTAACAAAACTTTGGCAGTACTGTGATCCTCATAAATCTTTGTTTTTTTTTCTGTTTTTTTCTTTATCGTTATGCTATATATTCGCCTTTTTAAAATGACCATCTATTTATTTATACATCTTCCTTACACAAAGTCCCAATAAAACAAGAATGTCCCAACAATAAAAAGGCAACTAAATAAGAAATGAAGTCAAACAGACCTAGCACCCAACAAACATTCAGTAAACATCAGCACTCCGAATCCCTCACCACACTAGAGATATCATTATCCATCACTACTGTCATCACTGGAGTCAGGGGCTGCAACTTATCACTCTGAATATTATATATGAATATATCTGAACATAAATATATATATATATATATATTAGAGATGTGCAACCGATGCGATATGCAGTGACAATCGACGTGATTCAATTCAATACAATGTGATACAACACAATACGATGCGATTCAACGCTCTTCATAAGAATACCACGCTATGCCATTGAAAATGGTGGAGAGAGTTTGATTAGGAGACTCCAGGGTTTCCAACCAAGCCCGATCTCCCCTACGGTCGACATGGCGACGAAGATCGCAGAGATGAAGATTTATTCATTTGGTATTGTGACTAAAGTGATCACAATGTATGGGGTATGCAATTAATCTACAGATGCTCTGGTTTAGGAGAAGACCAAACTTATCAAAGAATGTCAGCTTTCAAACTGCGGACAGAAAGACAGGTACAGGTATGCACACACACACACACACACACACACACGCAGAGATCCCAAAACCCCAAAAGGTTGAATACACATACACATTTTCCACACCCATACCCCTTTTTCCCATCATGACCTAAATGTCATGGACTTGAGTTTTAAGTGACTGTCTGATGCATGATGACAGTAAGTGATTGTGTTTCCGATAAGAATCTGACGCAAATATATACACCCCGGTTTCTGATGTCACCTGTGCTATAAAACTTCAACAATCTGTGAGCCAGACAAGTACATCCAGACTGTTAACTGGATGAGTGTGGGTTCATCCGTGTTCATCTGTGAGATGTGTGGGAACCGTTCACTGCAGCTGCAGCAGCTCTCTGTCATGCCGGCTCCAGTGTCTGGCCTTGTCATTTTTCACCCCACCACCGACACCACCTTGGAAGGGGAGAGGATGTGTGTGTTTGTGTGAAAAGCACACCTGGCAGGGAAGGAGACCTATAACCCCCCCCTTCCCTCCACCAGCCGACCTCAAACCGCCACCACCACCACCCCCCCACCTCCTCTTTCCCCGCCCTCTATCCCACCTTCTTCCCTTCCCTCCTCCCCAGGCCCGAGGGGAGAGATGGATCTGTGTCTGGGATTGGTGATGTCACTCTTGGCAACCTGAGGTTTTAGAGTTCAGAGGAGTGAACCGGAGGAACTATCTCACTTTGTTTACAGTGCACGCACAATCTGGTATATGCATGTGAACGTTGAAACGGTTTCTTTATACAGGCCAGGTAATGTATAGAGCTTGTGGTCAAGCCTTTTTATCATTTGTTTTGTTGTCAAATTGATGTAATTTCAATGGTACACATTTTTTTTGTACCTCCTGTAGAAACAATTCGCAGCCTCCACTTTTCATACGGTTTCTTCATGTAGTTGAACAGTGCGGATGATGAGAGGAGCGTAGTGGAAAAAAAACAGGCAAACAAAACTTAATGGAAACCAGGAAGGGCATGTGTTTCCAAAGGTGGGGATTAAACAATTGAGAATCAAACCTACGAACCACGCCAATTCTTTTCAATAGGAACCAGGATTTAAAAAAATAGAGTCTGTAAGGTGAAATCAAATTGCTTGGGACAATTTCAATGGTCGAGTATCATCGGACTATAAAAAGAAAGAATAGAAATCTACAAACTTCTGTATGTGTTCTTAAAAAGCACTGACAACAGTGTCGATAGTTAATCAGTTCAAGATATCTCAAAGTGTGCATCCTCCGTAAGAGGAGTCCTAAAGAGATACCTTATGTGGTTCACATGTATACTGCCTATATGTAAACACAGACATGCAGACAAACAGCCCCACATTGCCTTAGATACTTTGTGTGGCTGGATTCATTTTTGAGGATTTAGGCCTTGTGCTCTGTACAGTCGAGCGAAGACACGCAAGAGAAGACAGCAGAGCACATGTCATGGAAGTCAGTTTGGATGAAAAGACTTGTCTCTCTTTCCTCAGTCAAGTCGTCAGACTGTGCAGTCATGCTGCAGAAGTTTACGGATTTTAAAAGTCTTGACATTGTCCCATCAATTACAGGACACTGATGTCATGGGCCTATCTGAGTCTTGGTGAATACTTTCAATATATGCAGTCAAAGTCAGAGCAGTCAAAACATTTTCAAAGCACATCTCTGACGCCCTCACTTTTTCCATAGAACTGTCAGTGGCTCTGCTAGATATGAATGTATTAGCATTTCTGTGTGAGTGTGTGTGTGTGTGTGTGTGTATTTGTGAGGGTGCCTGTGTGCGACCACATGTAGTGATTAACACTCCTTTCTCAATGTCAGATAAAAGTGTGAAAAATGGTATGGAGTAAGAAAAAAAAGGGTGTCTCCCTCGCAAGTTGTGGGTTTAGTTATCTGATCAATACCATGCAATTACAGAGATTTATGTCACCCAACATTCCAGGGCGAGTTCGTCTCACAGCCACCTGTGGAAATATGATCTGTTTTTTACTCACCTGACACTGGTAAAGGAGAGGTGAGCTACAGTAGTCAATTTCACCTAACTTTCCACTATAAATACAGTTTACCACACTCACCCTTCAGGAAATAGCAAAACAGAAACACTTTACGGTATCCCAACCAGTATGCATTCCCAAAACAACATATCATTATAGTTTGACTGATGGGGTTTCACTGTGCCTTATGTTTAGGTCAGGTTTGATGGGTATCTTGAAACACATTATGTCAAGTGTGACTTAAGTGTTCAGGTTTAAACGGGTCTGGAGACCCCTCTGTCCTTTTGGTCAAATTCAGATCTTGAAACAATTTCAGATGCTGACAGTAAACAAATCCTAAGTGTATTTTGACACTAATGTTTAGTTACATACATTTGAAGGGGCTACGCTCTCAGTTTAACGACACAGAGGATCCTGAGCTCAAAGGCCATATTTTAAATGTGGGTTTGTATTGCAACATCTGTTGAGTTTTTGTCAAGGAGGTTTGGAACAAGAGCTGTTGGTCTATTGATTTCCCCCATGTTCATGTTGGATAAGAACATACAATACCTATTAGTTATCTACCTACCGCATAGCTGCCTAGGGTTGATTTTAGTGGCGAGCTATATACAGAGCCAACATTTTATTTTATAATGTGACTTCATCCCTTTAGAGCAATTTGGTTCAAAAACATTGTTCAGCTGGAAATCTTGAAATCTAGCAATTTAATATTGCACCTCAGTAAAGTCAGGGAAAGAGACATTTAAAAGTCTTTAAGAGCCTTTTCTTGCACTCTACCTGATTGGTAAACACACTTGTCTTTAAAACAGTTTGTCCAAACTTTGTTATGCAGGCTCTCAGTGAAACTTATTTACTAGTAGTACTACTCATGGTGAGCAAACTAATCTTTATTTAGAAATGCATCTTGATACACAGTCATAGGCCATAGCTGGTTATTAAGTCTTGTACATTCCTGGAATCATCATAACCAACTCTATAGAGAATGGGAGAAAGAAATGTAAGACTTCAAGGTTCCACTATGCAGTCTAAGATGTGTGCTGTCTTCCAAGCATTTCATGATAGTCCAGGATAAATGTTGTCTCTGGCCAGTCCTGATGGCCCCTGGGCCCCCATTTTAAGGCTTATCCACTGAGGCGCTCCTTGCTCAGTACGTGGCAACAGTGATTCTGGTTCCACTACATGAGCTCTGTAGGAGAGCACATGCTTGTAAAGCTCTAATTCAGAGATCTAGCTGTGAGGGCCTCTAACTCTCACAGCTCCAGTGGAGGATGGACTGATGTCCATTTTAACGTTTCTATCATTTCTTTCTTCCCTCCATGTGTTCTTCCTCACTGTCCTTTTTCTTCTTTTTCCATCATCTGTCTGTGTTTCCTCCCTTCCCTCTTCATAATGACTCATACAAAGGGTATGAGCAAATCGCTTCAGCCCTCAAACTCCTTCTGCATTCTGCTCCTGCAGAGAGACATAGCATCCTTGGCCTCAGACAGTGAGTCGAAATTGCATTGTTTTGGTCTGATATAGGGTTAGTAATTCAGTCCAGATAGGTCCTGTCAGAGCAGGTTTGCTGTGTAATTACCTGAAGTGCTCAAGTTTGATCAGATTCATTTGCAAAAGGTCAAAGCATCAGATTTTGCTCCAGTTCCAAAGGGAATTATGGCCAGATTAGTTTTACTTCCAGCGGACAAAGTCATCTGTCAAGCTTAAAGAGCCCTTCTTCCCAATAATAAAACATAACCTTAAGTCTCACACAGAAGTGGTGTTTTTCAGCTGTTTTATCACTTTCTTTAACTGAACTGGACTGGAAAGGCCACCAAATCTAATGAAGGTTGCACAGGTCCAAATGTGATATTATTGAGGGTTTTTTTTGGCAATTTTGGTCATTTGGATTTAAAAGGAGAGTTTTAATGTCAGTGTTTATTTGTGCTGTTTAAAGGGGTTTCCTGCATGATGAAAAATGCCAGAAAGACACACTGACCTGAAGCCTGTTTCAGATGTCATAAGTGGAAAATTTTACCGTAATAAATTACTGCTGACACCCTAAAAGGCTTTGTGGATCTGTCATATTCAAACACTTCATAGACAATGGCATCCGTACATGATGACACAGCTTAGGTCAAACCATTTCAGACCTGGTAACTGTATCTCTTATTTGCTCTCCCCACAGAGCTACTTAACTGGATTTACTGCAATGTGATACAGAACCAAGTATTGCGTGTGGAGATGGTGGTTTGTGGTGTGTGTTAGTGTGTGATCATGAGCATATACGTGTGTCACTGTGTTTGCATGAGCATTTGTGCATGTGTTTCTGTGTGCATATGTGGACACACTGGTGTGTTTGGGTAAGAGATCAGATGTTCGCCTGGTCCGTCTCTGGGATGGCGGAGGAGCAGAGGATGATGGGATATGCCCGGCCCGAGGGGATCCTCTTGTATGCTGAATGGAATTGAGGAATGCCACCATAGACAAACACGCTGCAAGCTATGAAACAACCGCCGTACAACTGAAATCAACACTGCATGTCCCTGCTATCCAACACAAAAGGGAAGTCAATCCAAGAAACTAAAGCAGAGAGAGGGAGAAAAAGAGGGAAAGGAAAGGAAAAACAAACATTACAAGGGTGCCTCAGTATAGCCCAAAGGGGTTTCAATGTAATGTCAAAGCAATGCTTAATATGGAGCACAGCATGTAATGAGTTGATGTAATAATAACACATGAATTTCTTTTTTTTTATTGTTTAACAAGATCTATCCATAGTCTTACAAGACACATGTGTGGCCAAGCCCATATCACTACCATACATCTCAGAAACCCATGCAAGGCAGTTTGAAAAGATTTCTTCAAATGCTTATAAAGCTGCAAAAGACAAGAACCCTTGTGGCATACCTCCATTCACTTCCACCCTCCTCCAGGCTGTTTTTTTTTTTCTCTGCTATTACATAATAAAGTTTGATAAGGGATAAGATAAAACTGCTTGAGTGTGTTGTTACAGTAACTGCAAGTGTACTGTATAAATATAAATAATTTAGATAATTAACTTTAAGTTCAGAGAGATGAACTTGTCATTTAAATTGTTCCCTTCGATGTGCGAAGGTAGGTGATTGAGAGTCTGTCCACAGGACATGCAAAAGAAGAATGAATGTACGTGGGTATATTATGCTATCCTTGAAAAAACACAAACCTGGCAAATTTATTCTTTAAGGCCCATCATCCCATTCAATATTTGTAGCCATCTTGCAAACTCTCTGCATGCTTAGGGCAACATTACTGTTTAAACTGATTTGGAATAATTCCTGATGGATGGTTATATATCAGGTTTCTAGTCTTCTGTGCATGATAAAAGGCCCAAGCTCTGCAAAAGTCCTTGAATGATTCCACAAAGAAGGTCTGTGCTAGCAGGTATGGCTCATGGACTTGTTGCACATACAGAAAGCAAAGCCCTAGGATAATAGTACTGGAGGATCTCTCTGGTTCGGGGTCTTCTTTCATGTTGTTTGCTATGTTTGCTTTATGTAGAACACCCACAATTCAAAAAGCCTCCTGCTCAGCAAGGGGTTTATGAGGTGAGGGAGCTTTTTCTTTTCTACATTCAGACACATAGCATTACCATACCCGTGCGTGCAGATCTGCAACATTGGCTAACAATTGTCACTCATGTACTTTCTAATAATTTGGGCATGCTTGGCGGGATATTAAGCAGGCTTACAGGCATGTGAGACTAAACCAGTTTAAGTCGTGTTGTGATAGAAGGCGTGAATGTGTGCAGGAATGTAATTGATTTATTTATTTTATGACAAGGATGCAAAGCAAGTGTGAGATTTGCTACTGTAATGCGGCTTCGGAGAGAGACAGGGAGCCATTGTGGGATGAAGGTGGGGGAAGGTAGCTTCTCATATGTGGCGGGCCTTTGCAATCCTTCCAAACCTTCCAAGAACGTTGATAAGCAGATCCCTGAAATGAAATCTTCCCCAGCACCCGGCTGGATCTGCCCCTAATCGTTTTATTTACAGACACTATAAAAGACGCCTCCCTTTTAATGGCGCTGTGAAATAATAGGCAGCCGAGGAACAATCGGTACAGTCCTAAGCGCATTCCCCCCTTCCATTTTCACATTAGGCTAATCGAGGCGAGGGGAAGGATATAAAGACATCAGTTGGATGAAATGAGTGTAATTGGAGAATAATGTAGTTAGTTTGCTCTAATCTTCTGCATAATATTAAAATGTTCTCAATGCACCCCAGCTGCAAGCAATCACCCCACTCTGAGGAACCCGAGCGACAATTTTTGGAGTGAGGGAGGATTGTGTGAGTGCAAGATCGAGGAAGAGATATATGAGAGAGCAGGAGAATAAAAGCAGGAAAAACAACTGGGAGCTTCAGTAGGAAGTCCAAGAAGCTGTCTATGAAGGCCCTCGCCTGGATAAACTGAGCTTTCCTTTATCTTTTCCCTGTCATGGAAAAGCAATCCTTGCACCCTGCTGATGGCTGGCTAATTTGTACTGGGGGCTTGTTGGTTGCCAAGACTGGTTATGGTGTTGTTGAAATCAGGAACAGTAGGGACCAAAACTGTCAGCATGGGTTTCAGAGGTTCATTTTCTCCATGCTGAGTACAGCCTGGTACAGCCTGACTGTATTTTTTGATGCCAAAAGCATCCTATAGTACACCAGCTTATAATGGAACCAAAATGTTCTAAGCACTCAGATGCATTTTGCGGTAGCATGACTTGCTCTGTCTACATAGAGAACCATTATTTGAAATTATTAAAGATCTACTTGAGGTGTAAAAACATCGGAGGCTGGATGTATTAAATTTCGTGCAACTTTAATGGCTTTGAGATTGGAAATTGAGAGGTCATCAGTCACACGGTTCAATGTGGTCTCTTACACCTGTTTAGTTTTTAAAAAATGACTGCGACCTCAAATGCCTCCAACACAGAGCCACAGAGGCTAAATGAAGTTTTGATCATCCCTCTCTATACAATTAGGAATGTAGGGAAGTTGTAGTGTGAGCAGTCACAGCAGTAGCCTCACAGTGGAATTAAGGGTGAGGTTCATTAGCCCTCCTTTGGCTTAGCCTTGTCTGTGATTTCAGGGCAAAAAAAAAAAAAAAACTCGCTCTGAGGCGGCTCTTTAACTGGTGTTATTGTGCAAGAAAATTGTCATTAGACAGTGGAACAAATAACCTCGAAACGTCATGGGTGTCTTCGCAAGGGATCTAAAACAACAACAAAGAATTAATCAAATTAAAAGGAAGCCTTGTTATGCGATTTCAATTTAATTTCCACAACCAAGCCCTCTATTTAGTGTTCGGCAAAACCTAAAAAGGACAAGTCACAGTTTAGGGGCTCAGTAACAGTTTTATATTAGTGAAGAATTATCAATCCTTTAAGCTAATTTGGATAAGTTGGGGAGCCATAAAGTGGGCTATGAAAATGGAGTAGCCTATTTGTTAAGCTCCCACCCCCTTCCACACTCTTTTTATGCCACCGGGGCACTAATGCACTTTTGTTTTCCCTTGTTGATCATCCGCCATTTAAGGCACATTAAATCCTGCAAATTAATATAAATCTATGAAAGCTATTAGTGATTTCCGCCTCGTATCAGGCACCCACACAGGCCTGCCTATGAGGCCTTGAGTAGGTCCTAAATAATTATCAGAAAGACGTAAAGCCCTTACATCAACTCTGCAGGAAAACGAATGATGCTGGACTTTTTTACACTGTTGTTTCAACTGCAACTTTTAGAGCTCACAAAATTTTGTCTCCACTCTCTTCTCCCCTAATATTGTCCGTTCTATTCTTTTTTTCCTCATCTCCTCAGACCTTTCTTTGCAGTCTCTTCTCCACTTTCTCCAAAATCCTCTCCTCTCTGTTCCTCATAGCCAAGCAGTTTAGGCAAGTGCCATATGCCCTGATTAAAGCTAGCGGCAGGCCAAGGAGCACAGGGAGGCTGTTTTGTCATTAGCCCCTCGCGCGGCTGAGGTGGAAACTCATTTAGCCCCATGCTGGACCTTCATTATGATAGACTTGTATCAGATGGCATCTCTGGCTGGGATCTCTGGCTCCTGGCTAACGGATGGGGAGATGCTGTGGCTTCGGCCCCTCTCCAGCCCCAGCAGGGAAAGAGAAAGGGCTTTAAATGGGGAGACGGCTTGAGGAGAATGGTTGTGGCTGGGTAATGGGAAGTGAATGGGGATGAAGGCAGGGAAGAATGGGTGAGCATGGTGCGGGGGGGAGAGGACCGGGTCGAGCCTGAGGTTAAAGGTTATGGGTCCTTGAGGTGGGCCTGGAAAAGTATGCAAAGTGGAGGGTTGAGACAGGAAGAAAGGATTAAGATTAAGAGCCTTTTATGTTGTTGTTTTTGTTATAGGCACTCTTTAGTAACAGCTGTTGGCTGCCGCATTCATTTTCTGGGGCTTCTAATATTACTGATGCGAGCTGGATGACAGGGACAAGCAGAAACGGTGAGATGAAAAGATTGAATTAATGTACTGAAAAGGACTGGAAAACAGCCCAGGTGGGAGTAGAGAAATTAAGCTGGGGCCTGCAAAGTGAGCTCACTGGTTATCTATTAACTTGCAAGTTAATCATTCTTACCATTTTATGGTGTACCAACAACAGAGACAGTAGCTCAGAATAACTAACCAAGAACATACAACTAAAACTAATGATTTAGAAACAGTCTAATATGCAGCGTATTTGACAGAGGACTACGTCTACCTCCAAATCCCGTCTTCAGATTTGACATGATGTCAGTTTGTCCAGTACTCTGATGTCTCTTTCTACAGAGGAACTAAATTTCTCTTCTTGTGGGTGCAAATACTGTATGCCTATTCCGCCAAAGTGGATACAAGTTTGCTCTTCTTCTATTTAGTAGCCCACGGACATGTAAAAAGGCATCACTTCCTGTGAGACAGAGCTTTCCCAGTACAGATCTGCTGCACAAGAATGAGGCTGTTTACAAGAGCAGACATGAATGTTTCTCGTGCTTGTGGTCATACAGATGGAGGAAAAGAAGACATGTATTTATAGTTAAACAGACTTCAATGTGTTGGACTGTGTACATTTGCAGATTTAAGATTAAATGTATTACTTTCAGCACTGTGATGGCATTTGGTCGGGAAGAAGCTGTGGGAGATAGAAGGTGGGGAGGTCCTCAGAGGTTGATATTGGTTCTGCAGTAGATGAATATGAGGGGTTGGGGCTGAAGGGGGCTTAGGCTGTATGGAAAGAATAGACACAGGCCTGAGGGTCCTGATCCAGGGTTACTAACATGGTCTGGTGTGAAGACAGAGAGGTATGGGGCGGGAAGAGCAGAAGAAGACAGCTGGGCCTGGAGGAGAAGGCAGTTGATGGGGCTCTGGTCTTGAGATGGGGCCGTGGAAGGATCTGGGTCTTGCTCAGCCTGGTGCCTCTCTGGCAGATGCTGCAGCAGACTGGATGAGGGGACCACCACTGACAGACTGCTGGCGGCTAGAGCTGTGTGTTCCTGGTAGACCGAAACCACCTCTCTGTCTGGCTGTCTCTCTCTCTCTCTCTCTCTCTCTCTCCTTCTCAGTCTTAGTCTCCCTGAGTCTACCCCTCCCTCTCTCTCTCTCTCTCTTTCTCTCTGTCTCCAGTTCTTCCTCTTCCTCCTCCTTTTCATTGTACTCACTACCATCGCTGCTCACAGCTGCACCTCCTACACACAAATCCGCATACACACACAGCAAAAACATGCTTGCTGCTGACACACACAAAAAACTGTGCACACTGTGAGCACACGGAGTACAAAAATTATCAGCTTCAAATGTTCCAAATCAAATGGCTGAAACAAATTTCTTCCTATTTGCTGACAGTAGTGCTACCTCCTGTAATAAAAAGTCAATGAACCAAGGGCAGTCAATATATTCCAATAACAAAGACCGAGAGATTTGTCATTTTCCCACTCTCCGCTTTTTTCGATGAAAACATGCCTTTCTTCTTTAGCATGAGAAGAATGGGGCGGGGGGTGGGGGGGAGCCACACATGCACACGAATACAGTAACATTGTCTCTCAAAAACAGAGAAATCTAGGGAAAAAAACGTGTGCACCCCCCACCAAACGCAACCTGAAGAGAAGGCATCTGACTGTGACAAACCAAATACGCTCTGTAATAGAATTTTCCATCTCTGCAAAACTGATAAGGAAGAGAAAACATAACAACAGTGAGTAGCACATATCTGAAGGAGGTGATTTCAAAGAACAACACCGAGGCACTCCAGATGCCTCCTCTCGCTGAGTTCTTACATAAATATGCCGTTAAGCAATATGATGTATTATTATTACCTGAAAACATGCTATGAGCCCGGGTAGGCAGCATATAAGCCGAGCGCCTTAGCTCCCCAAAGGAGATTGTCTCGACATCACATATCAGCCCGTGCTATTGGATTCCCTGACTTTTAACTGGGTTAACCCACTTCCTGGTGAATACAAATTCAATTTTAACTGCCGCAGTTTTTTATTTGCCATGTGTGCCCCCCCCCCCACCACCACCACCTCCTTCCCTTTTCACTTGCCATGCTCTCAATAGACTAGAATAACCACGTAGAAACAATTTTCCTCTATTGAGTATACACAAGCTATAAAATTAAAATGAAGTGCTATTATATGTGTGCAAACGGAGCAAGGGGGGCTGGAAATCTCTTCAGTGAGAGTTTCTTTTATTTCTTCCATCCATCTATCTCTGCCTATAGCTCTCTCCACCTTCTCCTGCCATCCATTGTGGACGATGCTGATAATGTTACATGCTCTGCAATGGATACACACTCAACTTTAACCTCACTTTAGAAAACAAAGTTCATGGAGGAATTTTGAACGCTTTAACAAAATACAGTTTTCAAAGCCATCCAATACACTACAGAAATTATTTGTCATGCTGATAATACTGAAAATCTTCTATCGTCTTTAATATTGCAAAATACAGAGCAAATGACCAGGCTTTAATGAAGCCTGATTAATCAAGAGGTCAGTAGGTTAGCATGACTTTTTAAATTGTTTAGCATAAATCATAACGCTGTCATGAGTTAATTTTCTTTCTGGTATTGTTTGTCCAAACAAATCAAGGATAAACTGGTATGTTATACTGTATGCATATACTGTATGTAACTGCATAATATAAAACAGAATTTAAAATAAAAAACAGGAGGAATGCATACATAGTGGTTACACATTATATAAAAACACAACTGCTAGAAAAACAAATGTATAGTTTTAAACCTGAAAATAAAGATCTTTCGGTAATCTCAAGCCCTTCATATCTCCCTAATGACACGTCAAAGAACTGCAACAGTGAAAAAGGTACTTGAAGGGACCTTATAAGCACCTCATAAGGACTCTTTAAGACACATTGAGGGTCTTCGAAGCACCACTACAGAGTTTTTTAACAGAGCAGGTCTGTCTTCCAGGGCCTGTGTCACTGTCTCCTCAATGGGCTAATGGCTTTCCTCAAGCAAAGGGAGGGAGAGCAGGGCCTAAACAAAGCCAGATGAGGGAGTCAGGAAGCCTTTCAGGACTTCATTAGGTCCTCTCTCTGAGAGGGGAGGTTAAGAGCCCAGCAAGCTGGTACTGTTTAGCTGCTTAACGTCAACAGGAATGCTCACGCAGCTGCCCCGTAGACCCACCGACGAGCACACACAGGACACACCACTGTGAAGCAAACACACACATGCGCAGATATGTGTGTGCTCAATCTCACTAAATAGTGCATGCACACATGCAGACAGATAGATGACCACAGAAACACATACATACACATATGCAGACCCCACGTAGCCCCTGGTTCAGACAAGACACACCACTAAACACTGGCTGGTTAGCATGAGAAGAAGGCCACACAAGGACTCAAACAGTTTTTCGTCTGGTACAATCACACTGTTGCTACAGGCTCTAACCGCACACACACACACACACACACACACACACACATTGTATGAACATTAAGACCTTTCTTCCTTTTTGAAGTACAATGACATGTTTATTTAATTGAACTTATATTCTGTTCTGTCTTGTTTTTCGCTTTGAAAATACATCACAGTACTGGACTTTGACATTTGTCATTTATAAATTGTCCAATTTATCCAGTAAACTATTGCAACAAGATAACAAGAATATCATGATGTACTAATGCAAAGTCAAAGATTTCTTTGAAATATCAGTAATATGAACTTCACTAAGTGTAAGTTAATGGTCAATTTAAAATGATAATGACAGTATGAAATGTTTGGACACTTAGAGTGGCAAAAGTGGGGAGAATGTCAAGGTTGTTTAAAATATTTGTAAAATCAGTAGAGTGCCCTACTTTCTGATAAACCTGGTAATAATAGAAGATAATCATCAGTGCTGTTCAAGCTAATATCCACCACCAGATCATTTTTTTACAGGATTTAATTAATTTCTCTCTGATTGACCTGGCCTGGCCTTGAATCCTGTCGGTAGGGGGTCACAGGTATCTGCACGCACTGCTTTGAAAGAATATATATGGATAAATAATGCCTGAAACCGCTGATACGAATTACAATAAATGAATAAATAAGTCTTACATGTCACGTGACATTTCTGAGTAATACAACAGATACCCACTTCACTAAACTCTGCATTTAGACACGCATGAATCAGTTTTGTGCGGAGAAAAGTGTGTGTACGTGCGCGTGTGTGTGTCTTTATATGTGTATCCATGCTTTCACAGGTATTGTGTTGCAACTGGTCGCCTGTCCTTGAAACACTGAGCACGCTAGCAACCCCTTCCTAGCCGCTCTGAAAGGAAACAGAGGAGAAAAGGCCAGATGATTAGATGGATATCATAGCGTTAGACACGTGTAGCTGAGACTTGATGAGTAAGGTACAGAGAAGTGCGTGTGTGTGTGTGTGTGTGTGTGTGTGTGTGTGTGTGTGTGTGTGTGTGTGTGTGTGTGTGTGTGTGTGTGTGTGTGTGTGTGTGTGTGAAGGCGGGGAGGAAAGGGTGAAAGGGAAGCTGATGAATATCAAATGAACAGAGGAGAGGTCTGTAAGTCGAGCCTTGCATCTTTTCGCCTGCTTTGTGTGTATGTACGTGTGTGTTTGAGTGTGTGTATGTGAGCCTGTGTGTAAGGGCAGGGGTGGGGGTGTTTTGTTGTTCTCTTCGAATGAATAGAATGGGAGTTGATTATAGTGTGAGTCAAGAGAGGTGTGTGTGTGTGTGTGTGTGTGTGTGTGTGTGTGTGTGTGTCTGTGTGCGTGTAGGTGTGTGTGTCTGCGTGTGTGTTTAAGTGTGTGAGGGCTGTGTTTAAGCACCACCTAGTGCTCGAGTGTGGCACCTCACCTGTGAAGTAAATCATAACACCTCTACTGTTCCAACCAGGAGTTAAAGCCTGAAACAGTATTATTAGATGATACATTACGGATGAGCATAAATAAGTTGGTTATTTCTATCTCATTCATTTACAAATGTTTAAAAGCTTCAAAAACTCGTACAGATTTTACTACACGATATTAGTTATATAAAGTATTGCAAACATTATGCTACTAAATAATTTAGAACGTTCAAAAACCTCTTCAGTATCACTATAATGCTATAGAGACATTAAGCATGTGACATGGCCCTTGGAGAGGAAAATGCTACCGAAATCGCTCCCACATAACACCTTCTGACTATTGTAAGATTTAGGGGCTATGGTGAGACGGAGATAATGTCACAGTCGATTCTTCACTCATCTGACAATCACCACCAGCCACCAGATAAGAGGCATGAGGAGAGCCCAGGATAATTATGGCACACATGGCTTAGCAAACTTTCCCCCCTTTCGCCCGCTCATTTCAATGTGCCCTTGAATACAGTATACTGTCAACACACATCCATCGCAGTCGGCTTACTCCAACTTAGCACCACAGCCCCATCAAGCCCTTCCAAACAGGCTGGTGACAGTGATGTGAGGCTGTCGTGCTGGATCAAGGTAATTCAGTCTGAGCCCCCGCCCTATCCCCCGCCTCCCCGCCCTCCAACCCCTCCACCCCCACCCCCGTTGTCAGTCGAGCGCGCCGTGACCCTCGGGCCTTCAGATTCAGCTCCCCAGACCTGTTTATTTTTATCACAACAATGAAAATTAGCATGATGCTGAACGCCTATGCACACTGCACGCCTCCAAGGCTGTTTGTGTGCTGTGTGTGTGTGTGTGTGTGTGTGCGTATTTATTTGATCACACTGTGTGTGTGTGTGTGTGTGTGTGCGCGTGTGTGTGTGTGTGTGGGCTGGAGTGACAGTGTCACCTTCTTATCATGGGGCCAATGTTGTGTAGACAGGGAGATTTAGCTGAGAGATTGAGGGGGCTTGGTGGTTACTACTGTGTGCTCTGACAGGTATCACCAATACAAGGATTATCAAAACAAAGATTCCATAAAACTGTCAGAATGAGCGAAGTGTCCCATGGCGGTTTTGCAGAAGAAACGTCAAAATTACTGATCATACGGTTTCTTTGTACCTTATCTCATTTGGTTTTAACGTCAAAGTGATTTCATTCACATTCAGATATGCATCGTGGACTGAGTTTGTTTTGGTGTGTGCGTGTTTGAAAAAGTTTACTGTTTGTAGCTACAGTTTGAAGCTGTTTTGTATTTTGATGGATGTGTTCCTCGTAAGACTTCATCAAAAAGTAGGTTAACTACAAAAGAAAGCCTGTTTCATTATAATTCAAAATGAAGGCATTCTCTTTATTGCTTTTTTCATATAATATCAGTAATTGACAGAATTTCCATCAGAGGAATGTAATGTAACCAAACAATTAAGCCTAATTAGAACTTAAAAGAACCTAAAATTGATTTGTTATACTGCGTCTATTTTACAATTCTCTGTAATACAATTAAATTCAATTGCTTCAGTGAACTGTGAGATATGTTTTTCTGGCTTATTACACACTGGTGTTTCACCCAGCTTCTGTTTTTATTCACACGCATTTTTTTTCTTCAGTTTTTCCATTTACTGACTGAAATTGCTGAAATCTATATGTTACATAATTTTCTTGTTTCTCAGATAATGCAGCACAATTTGAGGGATCAGACACAACAATGGCTCCACCGACTATCCTCAGTTTTTGCACACTGGGCCTTTAGCATGACTGCAGGGACGTTGAGTGATACAGTTTTAAACATTTAGTCTCAGCCGGGGCTGAGAAATACTTCACCAGTCAGTCTGGCTGGGTGGATGGAGCTGAGACAGATGTTTAACGCTTTGCCTGCCTGCACACACACAGACAAAACCATAACGGCCCTGCACACAGATGTGCATGAGCTCATAGCAGCGTGCTCTATCCCTCATTCCACCATACACACATACACACACACTCCAGTGGAAGCATTTTCCATCGTGACTGACAGCAGTGATGGAGGTGAAGATAAGCCTGATTAATTGGGAGGATGGGTGGGAGAGGGAGGCTACACAGAGGCTACGCTGCAGTGCCTCAGCAATGCCTCTGTGGCATCGCATGCCACTACTCAAACAATTTGTCAACACTGTTGAACGACATTTATTGACTGCAGCCATGGTCTCCATTTTGCAAAGTGGTATTTTGTCATATCTGAAAAATGGCCCTCCTGAATCACCTTCGACACTCAGCTCTGAAGTTTTTTCTCCTTTTGCTATCCCCTGTGTAATGTGACAGAAGAGGATGGTGGTTCAGAGCACCAGACAGCAAAAGGTCAATGCAACTACCTGTCTTTATAATGAAAGACACATGTGCCTTTTGTTCATAATACATGGAAACCGATTCCTCTCTTTATACAGTAACCTGCGATAGAGTT
Source organism: Pempheris klunzingeri (assembly GCF_042242105.1). Classification (NCBI taxonomy): domain Eukaryota; kingdom Metazoa; phylum Chordata; class Actinopteri; order Acropomatiformes; family Pempheridae; genus Pempheris; species Pempheris klunzingeri. The sequence goes on along the minus strand of NC_092032.1, from coordinate 7,959,864 downwards.
AATCCAGCGGGAGCTCACACAGCTTGGTGAATCTCAATGGGACCACCTAGTCTGCAGTTTCATAACACTGAATCTTGAACATGTACTTTGAATTTGTAAAAATCTAAGCATTTGTGAGCCTTAGTTGTATTTTTTTCTAAAGAGAAAAAAAAAAACATTTCCAAGATGCATTTCATAAAATGCACATTTTAACAGATATGTGTTAATAATGTTGGCAGCCTGAGCTAAGCTCTTACCAAGACTTGCTGAAGAATAATGTAATGCTGAAACCTAACTGAACAATATTGGTGCAATATTTTGAGCATATGTAAACCTGCACTGTATCAAATATTTACTTTATATTCAGCCATACAGATAATGCCATTTGCAAACCAAAACAATACAGAGAGCTTCAAATTCTCACCTCTGGTCTCCTTATTCAATATGTAACGGATAAACGTTTTAGTAATCCAATGTTGATGCTGGATTTTAGTCTGCAGCTCTAAGCATCCCACCATGCAATCTGCCTAATTTAGCTTACTTTTTAAGTAACTGCTTGGTTTTTGGTCTTCTCTTCTACTGAATAAGGTGAATAATCAGACAAACTCTTAAAAAGTGAGAATAGTCCTTTACAATATGAGGTTGGGGTACAGTCAAGGGGATTAACAGGGTAATGCATGACTATTATGACTATGATTTGGCTTTAAATACATATCTTGGTCTGGGCTGAGTTGATTATTTGCTCTCAGTGTTTTCAAATCGCGACTTCTGACATTCATCTCCCACAATAAGATTATCAGCCCTGTCGATTCAAGATTTTGGTAATGCAATCTGCATTATCGAGAACTTTTCCCCCCAAACATATGTTCGACAAACGCAGTTCAGTTGTGTGGTTTCATTATGATTCAAGAATTCCTGAGAGCACTCATTCAAAACTGCAGGGAGAAAGACAGATATGGCAGAGCAGTGAAGATCCATTCAAATATGATTATAACTGAATTAATAGACATTGACGTTTGTGTTTGTTCCAATGTGGTGAACAGCCCAGCATTTCCTGCCAATGGGTCCATGGATGACACTAATACCTTGTAATCAAAGGAAATGTGTATAGCTCCACAAGCATTACATTCAGATTTTGTCTCTCTCGTTTTCTTACTTCACTCTTGTTTGTTTCGGTGTAATGCAGATCAGTTCTGGGTTTATTTTCTACCCTCAAAGCTGAATCTTTTATTTGATTTGCGGTGGAAAAAAAAAAAAAATCATCATCCCGGTGAAATTACATCCACATGGCAGAGGCTCTGAGCTCGTACTGTAGCTTGGTTGGCATTGACAACAAGTCATGCCACGATGACAAAACAAGGATAAGAACAACTGAGGAGTTGTTTTCCAAAACACCAAGCTTCTATTTTAGGTAATAAATTATTAAATGAAGGCCATTACTCATTATGTTTAAAATATAGAAACATTTAGAACAGGAGTCTTTGATTCACTAATGCGTTAATACTTCAACTCTCCCTTCATGGGTGTTAAGGTAAGCAGTGAAGATCAAAGTAGCACAAGTGACTGATGCTAAAAGCACAACCTTAGAAAGTGTAAAAATGTGACACTTGAGCAATGCAATTCATTTATCCATAAAGTCTTTGCACGTATACTATCAAAATGGTTATTTCTCTAACTTGGTTTGATAAAAACTATTCAACATACATACATGTAGAAAGGTTATATATTAATATTTATACAGGGCACATAACACCGACTGTACAGAGTTGCAAGGCGCTCCCACTTAATCATTCATTGTGTCCTCTTCACCTCAGGATGTGGTTGACATGGCATGAAGGGATCTAGATGCGCTCTCATATCTATCACCGAGCGACTTTTCTTCCATTTTCTTCTCTAATGCCTGTGAAGACAGTTCACCCTCAGGAAAGAGGCGGCTACGTTTTCACCTCTTCCGAAAGCAGAGGAGGGAATTAACCAGTTGAAAGGTTATGTGGTAAGTCAACATTAGCTTTTCGGCTTACCTCAGTGATTGAGCCCTGTAATTATATGACAAAACTCTTAAGTCTTATTGGTGGAATCCGTGTCTCTCCTTATCCTTTAACTTTGACCCAATAAACCTCAGAAGTAATTTGCTTTTCATAAATACATGACTTCTTGTTTGAACTAGTAACGGGCAATTTGTTATTAGGTCAGTGAAGTAAAAAAAAATACAGTATTTGCATTTAGGGGTGTCCTACTAGTATGATGGACTGCTGGTGGATTTTCTGTCTGCTTGCAGCATTGTGGAGGTTTTTTTTCTTGGGCTTTTGCATTCCCAATAACTGTCACTGTTTAGCATTTAATCACACATAACTGCCTTTAGGGTCATCTTTAAACAATTATATCTGTATAGGGAGTCATAGTAAAAGCTTAAAACTCATAACCTTAATGGGGCCATTTTCTGAACTAGAATCCCTATAATCGAAATTTTAGTGGATTTACCTCATGACAATGCAGGGTAACTATGAGCCCTTACAGAGCTCCTAATCCTTGAGAAAACAATCTAGATACAAACAGAGTCTGTATTATTGCTAATATTTACTATTTACCTTAGAACTGGGACATGATGTCCCCCACTGACACTAATCCACAATAAATCAAGGTCTTTTCAGCTAATATTTACAAAGTCAGGAAAGAAAATAGGTCGGTGTCCATCTGGATTTAATAGAGACTGAATTTTCTTGCTTAGGACACACAGTAGGATGACAGAAACCACCCCTGCCATACCATAAAAAACACATTTGTTTGTTACACTTTTTCACATGATGAAGGGACGTGGGATATGCTTTCAGCTCGGTGTTTACAGCAAATTCAAAGATGGCATGCTCTGTGTGCTTTTCTGTATTTTGACAAAAAGGCCAAGTCAAATAGGGAACTACACGTGTTAGCATATGTGTGTTTATCTGTTTATTCAGAGGACGTAATGTTGCCTTTACATCCAATGTTCAACCGATGACTGCATTTTTTTTTTTCAACAGTAAAAGTCAATGTTTATTCAAGATCCAACCCAATCTCCCAGCATGCAGTGGGTGTAAGGCAAGGTATACCCTGTACAGGTTGCAATCTATTACTGAGTCAAGTCTAAATACATGAAGTAAAACAATGTTGAACAAAGGACTCCACTTCATGAAGTCAAATAATTATTATTATATTGTATGTCACAATCATGTTGGCAAAAAAGTAAGCAAAGTCTTGCAAGTTTGTCGTGTTATTTTCGTGTTAAAGGCAGAATGAATAGGATTTATTTGTAGGTTGTGGTTTTTTTGCGAATCCATACATTGTTTTTTTTTTTGGGGGGGGGGGTTCTACTCATCTACTCATTCTGCCTGTAAGGTTTACTTCAGTTTAGATTTGCCACAGCAGACAGTGTGCAGTCAATCGACAGCCAATCATTGTCTGCTGGAGACTTCTGCTTGTACTCCATTACCTTCTTGCTGTTGAACATAGCTCATTAAATCTCACTTTTCCATACCACTTGTCCCAGTAAATAAAGTTGTTGTTGGTGCATGCTGCCTTCATGATCTTCTCTCTCACTCTCTCTCTCTCTGTCCGTCTCTTTCCCACTTTCCTTCTTTCTCTCTCTCCTTCCCTCACAACGCAGTGTTCGGAGGTAATTGAAAATGTGATCCATGAAGTCACAAGCGCAATTTAACTCAAAGCCTACCCATGTTAGCGCTCCCACTCGTAACAGGTCAAAGAATGAAATTAATTTTTAAAAAGGCGACCCATGAAATTGCACTATGATAGATGGGGTGTAAAAGCAATATTTTAATACATTTATGGCTATATATTTTCCATCCCCCCTGACATGGAAACACTTCTGTGTTGAAAGATAGTGATAGAGTGTTATTTGAGTTCATTAGGAGAATGAGAGGAAGTGTAGTATCAGCAGGGTAAATTTTAAACGAAGGAATATGCTCTTGTGAAAGAAGAACCCTTGAAGTAACATTTAAAACCCTTCACTACTCACTCAGGTAAGCATTTCAGTTCATCATCAAAGCTAAAAAGACTGACACTGCACAGTAAAATGGCAACATGCAATGCAGATTTATAGATGCTGTACAAACATACTAAGAAATGCTGTGAGCTGAAATCATGAAATAATTACGTACCCATAAGAGCCAGGTACAAATTATGCAATTTTGGCACAGGTTTTCTACTTTGGGTCCTGTCATTACAGTATATCAACATTTACTCAAAATGTCTGCTTACTAGCATTGTTCTGTTCTATGTTCAACTCTTTGCTAAATTCAGATCATGTGCACAGAGGGTAAGTCAAATGTCAGATGGTCCAGGGCACAAGGAAAAACTGGTCGGTCATTTCTATTGGGAATAAAAAGGCCCAAGTACGTCAGTAAGTAAGCATGACATTTCTTAGAATGGCAGCACACATCTGAGACCATTTCAACCTCTTAAGTTCACACCACCTACCCAAAGAAAGCTCTCCAAAGCAGCGCTCCTATTCTTAGAAACATTTTTGCATACAGGACCTGGCTGATACAGTAAGCAGGAGCCAATCTGCAGACCTCTCAAAGGTCCCTCACCAACTGTCACCTCCACACCTCAGAGAGGAGGCGAGGGCGATGTGGAGGATTCTGGAGGACGACCGAGGTGCTGAAGGGGCAGCTGCCTTCGCTTCGGTCTGAGTCCTCTGACCCACTTTCCCACCTCTTCCACCTCCCACGAATTCCCCTCCGCCATCTCCTCTCCCGCTTTCTTGCTCAAGATTAATGGTGTGAACCCAAACCTGCTGGCAAACTGGATGTAAGGAAGATATCTGAGGTAAGGCCTGACAGAAGTTTGGAGTGCAGGATAGGAGTGCTGTGTGTATGACCACTTTGTGCTCAAATAAATATGGCAGGTCCATAGGGACTGTCCTTACAGTGAAGACACCTTATTGTGGGAGCCAGCAAGAAGCTGTAGCTCATATTTCACTCTCTCGGAGCTGCAGAGTTCTCTGTCTTTCACTCTGTCTGTCTCTCTGCCTTGGTGCCTTCAGGGGGAAAAGGCAAATTCTCAAGGCCTGAAAGTATGTGAGAAGACTTGGTTGGACAGAAGTTCAAGATGTCATAGAAGAGAAGTTGTGTTTCGACACGAAGCCTTGTTTGTGCTCATCCCCAAACCTGTCAGGAGGTCGTTTGATGTTGTATTTAGGCGATGTCCTCAGGCACTGTGTTTATGTTAGCTTCCATATGGATTAGCCTCATATAACTTGGCCTTGCCTGAGATTATCCATCAACAGAAGATGCAGCTATGCTGTTGTCAAATTCATCTACTGTCTCTTATTCTCAAATATATTCCTTGCTCAGGGAAAATGTGCCCTCACTGGGACTGGAATTAATGACATGGTCCAAGAAGAATTCGTCAATATAATTACTCCAGGGGGGAAAAAGTTTTCTACAGAGCAGAATGTTTCTCAAATCACCACCATACCTCCACCTGCATAATTGATAGAGTCCTCATGATTAAGCTAATGAGGCTCAGAGCTTAAGTCCTATCCAGCAGCCCCTAATTACAAATATGTAATATCCCCCTTTGCTTCAATTAGCATTAGAACAGAAGGTTAAGAATCATTCAATATTCATGCGGACGGTGAACTTCAAGGTTAAGGAGACTGGTCATTTAACCTCAGCTTTAAAATAAAAGTCATTTTCGTTAATTGTCTCTGATGAGAGCCACTAACTATATAGCTGTGGGAGGTGCTTCATCAACTTTTACGCAGGTAAAAGCGAAATATTATTGCCTTATTCTACCTTTTGTGTTTGGGGATGCTTCCTCTCATTAAAGCGAGTTGAGAATAAAACATTCATGCACTTTGAGATGCATTACTGGGTTTTGTGTTAGTGATTTCGATGTTTTCAGGAACTATAATTTTGCTGGTATTTCTTTGTTATTTATCTCTTCACATATTTTCCTTCCCTGAGCCAAGCAGGTGTGTGACGTAAGGGAGCCGTGCTGTCAAACTTGTGGAGAGATGGTTTCTGATTGACAGCCCTGCGGGCGATGGGCGTAATAGCGCATCATGGGAAAGCTCTCCGCAGACTTGTAAGGGCCGCTCTCTTATCTGATGAAGGTTCAGTGAATACTGGATCAAACGGCAAGGTGTGCGTGTGTATAGATTTGTGTTTTGTGCAACATATACTACCTTGTTCAGAGGGTATTTTTCCTTCATGCTTTGTCTGTTATTTTTGAAGGGTCAGTGTGCATTGAAATGGTTAAAAACAGTGTAACATACCAGTATGAAGCAATGCACGAATTACGCTTGTGTTCTCAGACCGAGCTTAAAATATTACTATTATTGCAGTCATCATTTCTATTTTTAGTAATGGTCTATGGTAAGGAGAGACATTAGAGTTGCATGGAACAGGAGCTTTAACTTTGTTCTTGCTTGAGTCCACCTCCTCCAAATTGTGTCTGACCATTGACTGGGGATTTGACAAGGGACTGCATTGGCCTTGTGTCAGCAGTGGAGACCACAGAGTAGGGCCTGAGACTCAGAGACTGGGCTCGGAGCCCATAGCCTGGAGGCTGGAGGCCCGGGACTGCACCCACTGGCCTAAGCCAGCCCAGCCCAGCACAGCCTCAACCAGCCCATCCCAGCTCTGCTCAGCCCCCTCCTCCCTGTGGCCTCCCTGCACCTTCACCAGCTGCGCTTTTCTGGCTCCAGCTGCTAGGTGTATATGTGTGTATGCTACCCGCCCTTTCCAAACCCCCCCTTTCCCTTCTATCTCTTGCTTTTTCCTACTCTGGTTTTCCCTTGTTCTCTTATTTTCTCATTCCTGATTTGTCCTCTCACTGTGTGTCTGCCTCATCCTCTCTTTTTTTATCCTCTCTGCTTCTCATCCTCCCCTCCCTTGCCAGACACAGGGGCTGTAATAGTGCCCAGCAATTACTGAGTTGGCATGTGCTGCATTGTTTACTCACAGTCCTATTCCTACTGGACTTTATTAAAACACCATCTGCTGTCAGCTCTGGAATGGTAGAAGAGGTGGTGGAGGAGGAGATGGAAGAGGAAGGCAATGGGAGAAAAGCGATAGATTTGGCTGCAGAATGGAAGGAGAATGGCTGGACTCACGTGGAGAGCGCGAGCTGCCACGGTGGTCTCTTGTCGGAAGGACATCGATAGTACATAAGACAGAGGAAGCTAAATGAGATTTTTGGTGCAAACAAAGGGTCTGTTAATAGGAACAAACTGAGTGTCAGTTCCAGGAGATCCAAGGATAAAGTTTGTGGAACATATCGTATTTCCAAGGCCTTGAAAGTGCGTGTGAAATCTGTAAAACTCTTTAAACCAGTAAAAACTGTTTAATATCATCTTTTTGTTTTGGATAGTCCCTGGTCTATGACTGGTGATTTTCATTTGACCAAAGGAACCTGCAGGCAGATGACAGAGATCCTTTACCAGACCTGTCTGTCACATAGAGTGACTCAGGTGCTAAATGGCATGTGAGATAATAACAGCATGCCTGTTTATGAACAATCACATAACCTCTCTCTGTAACGCACACACATGCACATATAGAGCCATGCTGGGTAATAATGCTGTAGGCCCGCCCATGTAATGACATTTTGATGGTTATTTCATTAGCTGTAATTTGTTGTGGGACATGCCATTTCGGACGAGAGCCTGGATTGATTGGATAGTCGTTGAGAGGAGGCGGGCTGGACCCACTACAAGCTGGATCAATTAGTCAATTATTGCAGAGGCTTGGTGTGAACTGGCATATTATGAGTGTGTGTTCTCAGGTGTGTGCTGTGTGTTTCACATACTCAAAATGTGGTTACAAATGATTATTTTTTCCCTAATACAATGAAAGCCGTCTGTCTAGTTTTCTAGCTTTTCAATTCAAATACAAAATCGCATGATGCATTTCTTGGGCTTAACTCAGTCTGGGGCAAAAAGTACCCTATCTTACAGTGATATTGATAAGAATGCAGGACAGTTCTACAAAACAAACAACACATTGAAAACATATACAAAAATCTAAAGTTAAAATCATTCTCAAGATATAGCTCCAGAGCATATCTCACAAGTTGCTCCTTAAATATTGGCAAACAATTCTTGCCACTGACATCTAAAGAGGGTCAAATCTAAATTTCTGAATCATTTTTCACAAACAATACGTGCAAAAACCAAGTGAAATGTTCAATTTCTGGTATTTGTGGCTAATCTGTAGCATTTCCTAACTGGGGCCCATAATAATATCAACCAATGTCTCATTATGTTTTCTAATTTATACCAGGCACTGAAGCAATCATTGTCAGGCTATTAAACTAATGACATGCTGACCGTTTAACAGCCAAGGCTGATCCTTCATGCTGTCCATACAGGGTGAAGTCTAGTGGCTCACAGCGAATGTTTATTTGTGCTCCAGAAATGTCTGTGGGGATCAGTGAGGTGGAAGACACAAGCGCACTCACACAGATACATGCGTAAGCATAACATGCAATCATAAGGTCCTTCTGGATGCTCTGTGGTCAGTCTGGTTCACAGAACTCTGTCATTGTAATTGGAGGCATATACTGTAGGAAAGTAAAGGCTGGCTGAGGGAAGATGATGAAGAGAGGTTAATGGGGGAACTTGTTTAGGAAGCTATACCTCAGCTGGGCAGTAAAGTGAACTCAGGGCCTCATTTGTGCACTGTGAATTAGCCCCGTGTCTCTGCTGATGTTCACAACAGACAGAATCTTCGCATCACGGAAAACAATGAACAACTAAGATGCAGTGTACCTTTCCTATTCATATATTTCATATACGAAAAAAACGGGAATCATATTATGAGGTCTGTGGACATTTTTCACTTAACTGTAGTAAAAGAATTGCCATAATCATCAAACTTAAATAAAATAATAACATGAATTATATTTAAATAAAAAGAATTCTCTAAACTGTATGGGAATGTCACGCTGTGTAGATTCATGTAATTGACAAATCTTCACCATACACTGCTGAAAATATCATTTCACTGCATTGTATAAATACCTTCTTAACCGTCTGAATACATTTGGCTTTTTATGCCAAAAACATGTAATTATGCAGCATAATGTAATTTTACTGTAGGGGATTGACCAGAGTCATGTTGTGCATTTATTGATATTGATATATTCAGTTGCAAATGAGATAAATAGATACAAAAGATACACAGTGGAAACAAAAATCCTATTTGAGGCATAGACAGCAGATATCACACTTGCAGTCATGAGTTATTCATGCATTAGAGATATTGTGGATTGACAGCACAATTATGTCAGAGGGTATTACGCATCAGCAACCATGTCGTGCCCCCTGGACAGGCACATACACCACAGTACAGAGAGAAAACAGAAGGGTGTCTGAGGTGAATTATTTCTGGCTGCAAAATTGCAGTAGTCTGAATACAAAAAGCAGCTTACAGATAAAATCTTGAGAGCTGGGCAAAGCAGCAGTCCGACCAGTCAGTATCTTAGTCGACACACGAGGAGCCTTTGACAAAGGTGTAAACTTACCTTACAAGTGAAAAATGTGCCATCTCTTGCAGCAGTGTTTGGTGTGTGTTTCTTAACAATACAATGTCTCTGTATTACAGATTGGGGGAGCGCAGCTCAGACATGTGTGCATGTGTGTGAGAGTGTGCCATACCGCACAAGCAGATCCTCTGTGGCAGCCCTCAGCTGGTGATGCTTTCAGGAGGTAGGAGGTCAAAGGTCAGACCATGGTTCATTATGGCCTGCCATCTTTCAGTCTCCGAAGACGCCAATGCCCCACTGTCAGCAGCACTGCATGACACAAAAAGATCAATTGAAGGATTATTGTCATATAATTAACAAACAGGAAAATGTGAAAACTACACCCAAATATGTACCGATCCAATCTGACTATAAAGTGCAATTCAAACTACACAAATTGAATTAAATAACTAATACTGACTAATCTTATTAAATAATAAATAGAACTTTGGTGACAGAGATTCACCTGCTCCATATAAGGAGAATGATCAGCCATGGCAAGGCAGGATACAGTACTGTAACTGAACCATGGTACACAGAGGTGTTGTACACTTGTCTCCAGTAGAGTGTAGTTATCTTTAATGAGAGTGAAATCACTGTCTCTTAAAACAGCACATACTGTTTTATAGGTAACATCAGAGCTGCGTTCAAAGCAAGCATCTACCACAACAACAGGATGGACAGCTCACCACTTCCTCCTCCGGTTTATTTTACTTCCTCTATTAACTTCATTTTATTTACTATTAGGTCGTCATGGATATTGTGTACGATAATGCAATATAAACAAAACAGGGGCGTCTGTGTCGATGCTGTGATAGTTTAACACAAACATGCATCAACAAGAACGGCGCCACCTATTTCCAATAAAAGCCACTGAAAAATGAAATTCAAGAATTTATTTGTTTAGTTAGCTTGTTTGATTATTTTTGGCAGAGCGATTAAAGCAGCAATCACAATCCCACAATGAAGAGAGACAATAAGTCAGCACCATCATGTGCATCATATCTGAGATTAAACGGATTGATGCAACTGCTGTTACACCATAAAATGGGATTCTGTCGACTGTATGACTCTGCCCCGTCCTAGGGTGTCTTGTAAATCCAAAGTAACCTTTTTCTGTAAATGTTAAAGTTTATATGCATTGAAGTTGTGCCCTGTCAGAAGTCCATCCCTGGCTCTGTAGCACCACATCAGCATTTCTCCATCCTTTAGAAAATGGAGGAGAGCCAGCAGAGGGGCTTTTTGTTACATTCTTATTTAACGTTGTAAAGTGTTAGACGCAATTTTAGGTGAGAAACCGCACTTTAAGCTGTGCATTACAAACAAATACAAGAATTCAATTATCACTCTGCACAGTTCATCAACCAGTGCGACAGGGAGTTAAAAGTAACAAGGCCGGGGTGTCTAGCGCAGTGTCAGCATGTCTCTATCACCTCGGTGATGGAGAGGCCAGCTGAGGATGGACTCTTGTGGCCTGGGACATGTTCCTCCACCCTGTCGCTCCCTACCCTTCCCTCCCCTCGTCCCGCATGCCCTGCCTCCTACAAGCACCTTTTGTGTCAGCTAAATGGGGCTGGATGCACCCCTTTAACTTTGATTTCCATTTTCCATTGTCCGCCCATTGACGGGGAGGGTGACTCCATCTGTGCCTGCCTTGCGTGGTGCCATCCTTTCAATAGGCATATGCTCCACATGTAAGAGCCCTAAACTAGCAAAAGAATGGGTGGAAGGAATAATGATATACAAGGCGGGCCCCTCACTTCATAGAGCGAGAGAGAGATTGAGGAAGAGAGAGAGAAAATACTCCATTCATCAATTTATTGTATAGCCCTTAAAATTCTACAGCCTTTTTATGTATATCCAAGAGCGCAGAAGAGATTACACAAAAGCCCCGACTGAACTGATGGCGTTTTAAATTGCGGTCAAGCTGCTCCACTCGCCTCCTGAACTGTGCTAAAAAAGTGCACGTGTGTTTTACACGAAGGGAGACGCAGCTTGCCCCGCCACCGGCCACAATGAAAACCCCACAGAACAATTGATAACTGTTAACCGAGGTGGCGCGCCGGGTCAGTTTTGACTTGGAAATGTGCAATATGCTGTGAAAACAGCCCCTTGTGTTTGCTCTCCCCCTTCAGATCTTATCTCCACATGTGATAACACCACTTAAGATCTCATACAGTAACACACATTAAGTCATTTCCCTCTCCAAACAAACTGAAGAGGAAAGTCGGTGAAGAAAATAGAAAGTCGAAATTTGGTACTAGATTGTTATTAGCCAGTGAGATCTTTATCTGCAAGCCTGATTTTGATTTTCAGTTTTTTTTTTTTTTCTCATGTTAGGATTATATTTGTCTTGAAACCCAATTTAGCAGGAGAAGGAGCGTAAAACAGGGTGGGAGGAGGTGAAGCTCATGGCTTAATTTGCCTTCCATTCCACTTCATTCATTTACTTATTCATTCATTGCCTCTTTCTCCCTGTCCATCAACCTTATCCTAATCTCTCTCTTTATCCCTCTTCTCCTACTCCTTCCTTGACACCCATGACGCCCACTGCCCCCACACTCACCCTAACGCCGTCTAGCCCCCCTCCCCTCGCCGCTCCTCCTGTTCAGTTATAAGGCTCTATCGATTACAAGCCTGTCGTACAAAACGACCTAATGGAGGGTCAGCTTTAATGTGAGGGGCGGGGGGCCCCAGTCTTGGTAGGAGCTGGGCCCGTGTTTTCAACACTCCTTCCCTCTCCTCCTCCTGTGTCCCCGCTCCCTCCTGCTGGGCTCCACCTTGTCCCTCTTAGCCCCTTTCCATTGGAGAGCGGGGGCAATGAAAAATCAACAGCGGAGCCATCAATCCCCCCCCCCCCCCCACCCCACCCTCCCTTTACAAGGCCCACCGCCGGCTGCAGTGGCTGCCCATGTGCGAGGGTATTTAGTGGGGGCCTGAGAGCTGAAAGGAGAAGCGCTTGGATCAAATGTGTGTGTGGGGGGGGGAGAGGGAACAGAAGGAGCCCTCTCAGGAGGGGTGCTGAGGCCCCGGCTCGTTTTATAGACTCCCCTGAAAGAACGTGATTACAGATCATTATCCAATTGAAGCAGATTGATGGGCTGGGGTCAAAGTAATATAGCTCATAGTGGCTCGGCGAAAGGGGAGGGGTGATAGGAAAGGACGGAGGGCAGCGCAGAAGTGTGGGGTGGGGTGGGGGGGTTGCAGACAGGGTGAAGATGGTATAATGACTGGATTGTCACCACCGAATGGAGCATGGGAAGGGGGAGAGGGAGGAGGAGGAGGAAGACCCAAAGTTGTCGAATGAAAGACTGGGGCTTTTCTTTTTCAGGAATGGGTTGAAGTAGCACAAGTGCTGATGGAGAGGAGAGATGCTGGATTGGCCTTGTCACTCCAGAGGGCAGATAAAGAGATCTTTATGTAGAGGGGAGGCAGGAGAATTTGTCCAGGGTGATTTAGCGGTGTGCCCCCTTGTAAATAATGTGGCTCATTTTACTTTAAGAATCAAGATATGTTACCAAATTAGGCAGATGTTGGATTTTTAAATGGTATATTTAAGTGTTTCATTATTCAATCAGGAAATTGGTATCCATGTATGTAGACATTATGCAGTATTAGTTCTTGAAGAGGCCAGATTCAATAAATGAATTGTCTTTATACAAAAACTGTGTATTTTCACGGTTAAAATTACATTTAAACATAATATTCTAGTCGTTCAATGATTCTTTTTATTCTCTCTTAGATTAGCATGTTTCCAAAAGTTATTAAGTTAAGCATTGGACAAGACAGTTTTGCCATTAGATTTTTTACTTTTTTTTTTACCACCGTCAGCTAATGCCCTGACCTCTTTTTTATGACCATTCGATAGCTTACCAACCTGTGTGCCATTTGCCTGAAACTGTTGTCTTACATAATATCATGCATTACAATGCATGATGTTCCTGACCTTTCCACTGCACTAAAGGTAGATCTCACATGATTATCACCTTATGAGAGCCAAGAGCACGGATCCTGCTCTCCCACTGTTTGACTGTACGTGATGATGGTCAATCTGTATAGCTGTTTACAAAACCTTTCATGACCTCGTGTGTAATTTCAAATGAATTAAACAACAGCAGTGGCAATAATAGAATGTGTTTTGCACTAGTTGGATGCCATGGTGTTAGTCATAGGTTGGATATGTACAGTTTTATTGCCAAAGGCAGGGAAATTTTGATAGTCAGTGGAAGCGAATTTGAGATTTGATCGGTTGTTTTGTCAACTCACAACAAGGCTTCCTGCAGCGTAGTGCACAATAGCCTCATATTTCTTCATTTACCTAATTTTTTATCAGAGCAAACACAACTTACTGCTAACTATACAAATTTGTGCACAAGAGAATCGTGCCAACATGCCATGAGACGGTATGTCGTGCCAATTCATGTTACATCTATGAATCTGATGCATTCATTGATGGTTTGTCAGCAGGGTCGTAGTTCTGTTCTGTGCCAGTGGACTGGAGTCTTGTGACAGGGAGCATCTTCATCCACAATGGAGGGCTTATGGGTAATGGCTATGGCACTGAATAGCCTTTTGATATTGGCTGAGACAAGCGTCCCTAAATTCTTCTTCCTTTCAAGATCTTCAGACATAAAACAAAAAAATCCCTTGAAGACAGCATGAGCATGTTTTAGATCAAAGCTTGACATTTCATTTCTTCGCTTGGTATATTTTAAACAAAACGGATCCTAAATGATGCAGAACTTTGGGACTTTAATCGGACTTGACAGATGCACATGCTGTCCGTGTTCGCTCGGCATGCAAGAACTGGCACACGGCAATTACACTGAATGTGTGAGAGCGTAAAAAAAACATCTTAAAAGGTTCACAACTTTGCTGTGAGCAGCCTTTGCGTAATTATTGGATTAATGAAGAATGCACTCATCATAAGCGGCTGTGACGCACAAAGGGGGCACATACTGTACATTTAGGAAAGCGCTTCATGCATCTCCTGCTCATTTTAAGATGATGTGACTTTAGAAGGCGGCGCTGGGGAAAGTGCAATCACATGTATTCAGGAGCGGCACACACGACAAAATTCAATACACACGTATTGCTCGTGCTCGCACATGCAGAGACTACACACCATTTTTTTTAATTTATAGTCCTGTAATCCTACTGTTTTCTTCCGAGCTACAAGCTGTGATTTGTGAGGAATTTTTTCGAAATGAATGTCTACTAGGAGATAAAAGTCAGTTAGACAGACAGAGTTGTAGGCTTATAAAGCACAGGCAGCTAAAAGCCATGCTTCCTCTGTTTTCCACCAGTCTGGGAACTGTCACAGAGCAGATTGACCCATATGATTACAACCTCAAAAGAGTGTGTGTGCGTTTCCATGTGAAGATGTGCTGTCTGCATGTGTGTGCCTGTATTTTGGCTGCACATTTCCATAAATATGCTGTCTAGATATTTTTTCATGTGTGTTGTGGAAAGAGAGTGGAAGATTTAGTGTTTGTGTGTGACTCAGCCCAGCTTTGGGAAACAGATCTAAACCAGATTATTGCTGGGTGACAGTAGTGGAGTAAGGAGATGATACTTTATTAATATTTGAAGGCCGCCATTCAAAATAAAAAAAAAAAAAAAGTGACTTAATCGCTTCGTGTTTAAAACTCCGTCCTTTCTGTAGTTCCTCAGTGAGTGAATGTTGCAAGAAAAGGAAGAACTCCAAAAATGTTCCATAGTTTCTCTTTCATGTCGGCAACCATTTAGTGGTTTAGTCTTCAGTTGTTGCCTATCTCGTTTCGACATGAAATCCTTGATTTGTCTTTGCGCTGGATATTCATACAAGTAGGGGAAAAAATGATCAAACATTGGGCATCGCTATAGGTCAGACTGAAATAGCAAATTTTTGTGGATTAAAGCAACTGATCTTTGATGAAACCAGTCTGTTACATCTCACTAATGTCTCTGATACCGACCCAATAGTTCTGTAAATCACGAGCTCCACAGCTGCTGTTGCATTTCATTTACCTAAACCAAAGAGATGAATATGATCGCGAAGGTCAGGATTTTTTAAACACACCGTTTCTGTCTGAGACATAAAGGCCTGAAGCATTATCAAACAGCATGCTGCATTCTGGATCACAGCAGCAACCGTACTCTTCATAATATATGTGTCTAACATTGTATATGAAAAATAAAAAAGGACTCGTTAATCTTCAAGTGAACCTCATTCTTACTGGGTTAAAATTTTCACAAAAAAAAAACATTGTCAGAACACAAAGTTAGTCAGTCTGGTAAGTCAATTAAACCATTGCGTAAACAAGTTGTCTTTGAAAACACCACACACTGTAGCTACAGCTCTGCGACCTGCATGCTAAACCCAGTTACAGGCAAGAGAGGAAGCCCTGACTCCCTCTGCGTTACACTTAGTCAGATAATTGGAAATGCGAGGGCATTAACTCCAACGGGATTAAGAAGGGGAATTAAATATGTTAATCCCCAAAATAGGTAAATAGCCTCAGTGATACAATAACCAATTTCTAGGGTTTTCCTCCCCCGAGGACACGTCTGCCTTTGAACGCAACACGCTCACACACAACCAAGCACACGTACACACTGGTGCACACTCGTGCATAAACATGAACACACACGCGTCGCGCAGGAGAGCCAGAGAGAGAGAGTCTCGAGTGTTCCAGAAAGTTCTCCAAGGTCATGCCTGTGGTGACGTGTGGCCCTGTGGCTGACTCTTGAACCTGTTCTCCCAGGTCTGCCTCTTTGTTCTAGAGATCATTACCTCTGTCGCTCCGCTCTGCTCCACTCCCCTCCCGAGACCGCTTTGTCGCCATGTGTTCATCTGCCTTGTAATTATAGCACGGTCCTGGATGTCACGGTTTAGGGACTCTGCCTGGGTTTGAGTGAATGTGTGTGCGTCAGGGGACTGAGATGTGTGGCTTATGTTGGGCCTTTATGCACGACAAGCGCGTGTGTCAGTGATAGAGCGTGGACATCAGGGTTTGTGAGAGTCTGTGTATGTGTATATAATTTCAATCACCAAAAAAAGGGGGCATCGTAAATTGAATATAGCGCACTTTCTCTTTAAACTATTGGAGCAGAGGCATCGCCCATGGAGATGGCAACAGAGCTGGATTTTGATGAGCTACTGTACTGGTGTCAGGGACATGAAACAACTGAATAAAAAGTGCATGTTCAAAACACTGAGAACACATAACGGTTGCTGGGGCATCAGTTGTGGGCTAAAATCAAGTTAAAGTTCCCCACTGAGTTCAAAGTACATTTTTATACACAATTAGTGGAGTACAATTTCTGTTGGAACTGAAGCATGGCGAAAAAACCCCAAGGTCAATTGCTGATCGCCTCTGAGAAACATTATTTTTATGTCTCTGTGTGTCCAAAGATGAATGTCTTGGAGGGGAAGAGAAAATAAGAGGGAGAAAAGAAAACATTAAAAGAGAGAAGTCAATCATTCAAGAATGCAAGACCGTAATGCACCACAGTCAAATTCAATAAAGTCATTATTCCTGGCTTAGCCATAGCAATAGTATTTTTCCTGGATATCCTATACCGCTTATCCCAATTCCTTTCTCTCTCTCACTCTTTCTCTCACCATTCCTCTTTCTCGGTTGTGGCTACAGGGCATGTAGGATGGCATCAATACTCTCATTTTGCAACATGAAACCCTCTATTTACTCCAAAGATTCATCTGCGATGGATGTCATTTTGCAACGGCTACCTCTACAAAAGGCAGAAAGCAGCTTCATCATGCCAAACCTCTGCGTATTAGCCCTGACATATTCTATTAGGCCGATTACACATAATGATGCCGAATAAGCAGCGAATGAAGAGCAGGGGAGTTATCACTGCCCCCCAACGGAAAAGAGAAAGAAGGAGGGGGGGGATGCTCAGCAAAGTTTCTTATCTCAATCCAGCTGAAGGAGGAACCACACACACACAGTCCAAGCTGCACTTATCAGTCATTAGGCGTTTAAATGCTTGCCCAGAGAGAAATTAGATTTCTGTGGAGTTAAGAAGATAACCAGTGGCACACTCTTAAAAAGGATGTAGCACTTTCAACACATTTGAGTGGAGACAACACAGTTACTTAAATCGTAGCGGGTAATATTACTGAAGCGTGTGTTGTAATTAACACAACTTGATTTGACAAATAACACAAGATGAGCTATGCCTAAACGAAAATAGAATATTATTCCTGAACACAGACGAAGATGCAAAAGCCAGCAAATTGCACAGTTTTGCACAATTTTTCAGTCCAAAGGTTTCTTGATCCCATTTGTTAATTTGTGAGTTTGTATGTTACATTAATAGAGGGTATCTCAAATCTGCTCAACAGATTTCAAAGACATTTGGTGGAGCCATGGTCCAAGAAACAAGTGATTAGATTTTGGTGCAGATCAAGATCAGGAAAGGTGAGATACTGTACATCAGTTTTTGGATATTTTCACTATTTTCTTATGAAGTCAGATCCTTAAACGAATGAATAAAACTCTGGCACAAGTATCATGTGATTGTCTGCCACAATAATTTGATGTAGATCAGGATCCAGATTAATTTTTCTAAACATTTTCTGTTATTAAAAAACACAATGTTTAAAGATTGTGTGGTTTTGGCAGACATATGCGTTTTCTAAGTGCTTTCTATTTCCACAACAGTGATTTTAGTGGATTTCACAGTGGGGTCCAGGGACCCCCAGGAGTCTTGGGGGAGTTCTATGGATCAAAAGAGATACTGTAGCGGAATTTCACTACTAAGCTAATTCTCCTAAACTATGAGTATGCTATAATATGTATCCATCTCACCGCTAAATGTATAAACTTTATCCTGGGACAAAACCTCATCAAAAGAGTCTGTTGTGTGATGAAAAAAAACACTGAGCTTATCACAGTTTGCTATTTGCTGTTGTACAATCATATATTCCCCGTCGTTAAACCACTGCGTAGCTGCTGAGTAGTTGGGTGGGACTTGATCAATCTGTGAATCTGTGTCCGTGTTCTTAGATGAAGTGTGTATTTGTTGTACATCCTCCCTGCTGATAACTACAGCACTAAAAAACAAGGCCCAGGCTCACACCGCCAGGCCCAACACTCCAGGCTCAGCTGTTGCCGGTGGAACAAATTGCGGAGCATTTACCTAACTTTTATTAGGTTCACAAAACAAGATCCCATGCCATAGATGTGGGCGAGGGGTATTAATTTAGGGAAATGAGCACTGGGTAAATAAAGGCTGTCTGGTTGCCGTCCTAACAGGAAATACTATGCAGGGGACCGGTGAAGGAGGTGGGAGTGAAGATAGGGGGTAGGAGGGAGGGAGGAAACAATTATGACCTCATTTAATAGTCTCTCTCTCTCTCTCTCTCTCTCTCTCTCTCGGCTCCCAGGCAGAGATTGGAAAGGAATGCCCAGTTTGAAAACCGCAAGTCACCTCTGAACATGGGAGCATTTGGCCTAAGTGTTTCCTGTTGCAATAAAAATGTATGTCAAGTATGTGAACCGAGGTTCCTCAGTGCTTAAAGCCTGTTGAGCACACACACAAGTACACACACACACATTTACACATATATACTCCAACCACAGTATCTTGGTTTGGAATCCTTCACAACAAAAATTAGTCCATTATGAACTCTACTGCCACTGCTGAAGCACAACAGTGTGATTGAACCAAGCATGGAGTGTGAGGCTAAATGTGTGTCTGTGTGTGTTTTGGAGTGGTATTGTGAAATGAGAGGAGGGGGGGGGGGTTACTGTGTGATTCAAAGCCCCTGCCGTTCTGGTGCCGGGCTCATGATAAGAGTTTGGGAAGTCGTCACATGGTGATCGCCACAGGCACAAATGTGCAAGGGGGCTCCAAGTGCTAATTTTATTCATTTACCTCCCTCTCTGGATAATTGTTTCTGTCAACCAGCGACGGCTTGATAAAGGATTTCACGCCGCTGAAAACAGTTACACGGCTACTTTGGAAGGTGATCGCCAGAGACGATTATATTTATCACCTGCTTTAATATCCATAGTGTGGTGTAAATTGATTCATTCTCCAAGGATCGCTGTCACAGGGAGCAAGGTGTGAAAAGTTCTGCACCCAAATAAGACATCTGACATTTGACACATAATACTGCAAAATGAGCACTGAAAAAAATCATGCTTACAGTAAAGTAGAATTATGACTAATACTATTATATTATACTGAAAGTACTGTCAAAACGCAGTTTGAAGAATTCCAACAAAACATCTGTCCTTGTCGTGTTTGGATCAAATTCACTGTTTGTGATTCCATGACACATTTACACACTCTTCCATGAGCTTTCATACTTGTCTTATCATATTACACTATAACAAAATATCTGTAACCAAAGGAGTGACAGAAATGTTGAGATTAAAATATTAAATCAGGGCCTGCATTGTAAAGTTTCGTAAAATTAATTATTAAAGAACACCGTTTGTTATTCAACATTATCTTAACTTTGTGGAATTAAACAAACTGCCAATGCTAAGATGATTTGTGTTAAAGAATAAAATAATCTCTTTATATTTGTACCTACTTTAAGGATAAATCTACATTTTTAAGTATAATTAAAGTGAAATTGGTTGTCATCTAAAATTATCTAGTTATTATCTAAAATGTTGATTACCCACAAGTCTTTGAAACACACATATAAGCACAAAAAGCAAAACAAAAGCACAGTGATATTTAAACAGCTGCCTTTTTAAGAGCTAACCGCCACCCAGAACCAAAGGTCAAGCCTGCAAATTTTGTCAGTTTTTACAAGATATCTGTCACCAGCAACTGATCTTAACAGATTCATCAGCCCCGGCCAATCAAAAAAGAAACAACTTTACAGTTGTTGGAAGTTGGCCCCAAAATGTCACTCAAAAAGCTGTAAATTCCACAGCACACCTTTACCTCAGTAACTGACAGATTCCCACCCATTCAAACGAGTGGCCTGGAAGCCTTCTTCCTCCAGTTCAAAAACATGTCGCTCTGCCTCCACTCTACTCGGGGAAGCCTGCTTTTAGTGGAGCCTTTGTTGAACATCCTTTCTTCCCCCTCATCAAAAGATGGAAAATAAGTCAAGGCGTAGCCGCATACCCAACCTCTTTTATTACTATTCTAATAATACTCCATATTTGTTCATGCCTTCATCTTTTCAATGCACTCATTAAATGTGTGTGTGTGTGTATGCAGGACTATAGTGAGGCATCTGAACTCTAAGCCTCGGTGCGCAAATGCACTGGATGGATAGAGGGGCCTCAGCCTTCTCATTGTTTTCCATACCTTCGCTGCTATAGTGTGTCTTATGTCTACACAAGGTCATAAAAAATGAAAAGGATGAAGTGAAATAGAATATTTAAGAGAGAGGGGAAGATTAAAAAAATATATATATCTGGCTGAGGTTCCAGAAATAGTGGCTTTTAAAGGAGATACAGGAGAGGAAGGGGGGTGGAAGTGTGTGTGTGTGTGTGTGTGTGTGTGTGTGCAGAAGTGTCTTGTTAAAACCGCTCTGCACTAAAGCAGCTCAGGCCCCTTTGCTCCACAGAGGCCTGCAGAGGTGGTGGTGGTGTCTGTGGAGGAAAGGGAGGAGGAGAGGTGGTGTTTGAGGGGAGTTCCCTTCGCTGACTGGAATGAATGGTATGGGGCAGTAGTGACCATTCATGCATGCTCCTTTACCTCTCTCTCCCCCTCTCCCTCTCTCTCTCTCTCTCTCCTTCTCTCTCACTGTTTGAGATTTTTAGGCGCAACAACGGAGATGAATGGAAATGAGGAAGAGGGAAGGAGATAAACGAATAAAAGACAAACAGAAGGGAAATCAAAGACGGGAGGATGAGGTGAGGAGGGATAGTAAGAGGAGAGTGAACGTATAAGACTCTCTGAAGAAAGAGAAGGAGAGGAAGAGAGAGACGCAGGACTCTAGTGACTGGGCCACTGGAGTTGGAGAGCAGCGCAGCGTGAAATAAGGGAGAGGAGCAGCTGAACCAGAAAGAACCCAGGCTGCTCATTACAAAGGCCTAGGCCTGACTTCTACCCTCCACACACTGTAACACACACACACACAGGCTCCTACACATGTGAACACAGGGCACGAGGAAACAAAACGTATGCCATTTGGTGGAAGCTTTTACGTGGCCGTGCACACACACACAGACTTTTATTTCAGAAAATAAAAATTCAGCTGTTCTCTGTCTGTGTACTGTAAATTTATTTCATCAACAATGAAGTAAATGAGCCGAGTTTTAAAGGCGACTTCTGCTGCTAAATGAAGAGATTTTATGCAAAGATGTAAAGAACTGCCAGAGCAGTCAATACGAGCTAAGCTAAACTAGCCAGGAGCTGATTCTCTGGACCTCCTTTTTTTTTTTCTTCTTCTTCTTCTCCTTCAGATATTGACTCTGTGAAAATGTTACACTCGTCAAAACTTTGGCTGGCTTTCCAAAACCACGCAGGGAGACGGAGGGAGGAGGAAGGCTCCAGTCTCATTGTGTGACCCTCCTTTCGCGTCGTGACAGCTGATGAAACATTTGGTGCAACTTGTTTATTTAGATTTGATTTCCTCCCCTAACATTTGAGCAGCTGCCTCTCAATACACGGTTCACAAACATCTCATTCAAGGACACAAATAAGTGTGTCGCCAGACTGGATGATATTGACTCATAAGCAGAGAGTGTGAATCTAATATCAAATTGCGTCACTGTTTATGGGACGGGTGCAGCATACATTAGGAAAGTGCTTTGTTCAATTATACTACTAGATTAATGTTATATTTTGAAATAAAAATCTAATTATATAAAGATAATCCTGTGTCTTATTAGAGTATATTTTGAAATATAATAATATAATAATAAGCTGTATTTTACTAAATAAAACATTAAATCTTAATGGTTGACTGACAGTTATCTTTGTGCCAATCTCTGACAGTGAGCCTAGCACGGGAAATTATTCCATCTTTTTTTTTTAATAAATACATTTACTTAGATACAGTTTATTACTTCGTCAACATTACAACTCATTCTTTTATCCTTTAAACACACACTGGAACTGAGGGCCAGTGGCGGTAATCAATCCAACAGGGAGATGTAAATATTAAAAAGAGACATATAGAGATGTAACAAAGAATGGGATGACAATATGCTCCTTAGATATTCTTTTACAAGTTCTCATAAGACCCTTTTTTTTCCACCCAATTCAAACAGAAGAAGCTGTAAACCAGTGCTGCAGTGGCTCCATATAATCCCCCACCTCCCCACTCGCTGCCACATATTCTGTGAAATACTGCCATCTCTTGGTTCTTCGAATGAGGGGTTTCAGCAGACAGGGAGCCTCGGTGGCCCGGCGACTGTGACTTCAATCATATGTCAAAGGCCGCTAGAGGCCAAGTCTCTGATGAGCTCAACAGAAATCTAAAATCTGATTCTGATTAGAGTTCATGCAGGAGTCAAGCAACAGGATCAGAGTGTGACAACAGACGCTTCATCGGATACTGCAGGGTCTTTTTTGCGATGGACCCCTGATGCATGTCCCCCCTTATTCTTTACCCAAATGACCATATGTATCTACTAAGAATATTGATAGTAGTTTTATGCAGAAATGTAGTTATAAATAAAAAGCCATCACATCAGTCATTATGTGGGGAAACAGTCACCTTCATGACCAAACTCCATTTTTCTTTTT
This sequence comes from Pempheris klunzingeri, assembly GCF_042242105.1. Lineage (NCBI taxonomy): Eukaryota > Metazoa > Chordata > Actinopteri > Acropomatiformes > Pempheridae > Pempheris > Pempheris klunzingeri. The sequence goes on along the minus strand of NC_092032.1, from coordinate 7,936,683 downwards.
TTTTTTAAATAGAACCAATACCTGCGTGCCTTTAACTGGTTTGTTATGCGCTGTGAAGTCTACATTTTTGTTATTTCGCACTACAGAAAAGAAAATACTAAAAATGTTGATGTTCTCCATAGTGCTTGATACATCCCTCTTCATTTTTACTGAAGCTCCATTTTTGAGAGTTTTGTAAAAAAAAAAAAGCCTTCAAGTCGGCTGAGAAAATGATTACATCCTGGTTAGTTTGGGATCTATTAAACGCTTTCAAAACAGCATCAAGCTAAAACAGGGGACTTTCCTATAGTACTTCCTGAAAAGCAGTCATGTCAGAAACACGAGATTCGGTCGTGAGGAAGTGCTTCCCATTTATGCAGCTAAAAGTGTAAAAAAACATCACGCTGTTGTGGATTGAACGCCATCTGTAAGAACTACCTAAATGTCAAAACTCAAGTGAAAAAAGAAGCATGTGCATCTCACTAGAAGAGCAACACGAATCATTTCTTAAGTGGTTGCTGTTGACTGTGTCGTACAGTTGCTGCACACACAGCAAACTGGGGTAACCAGTCATGATGTGGAGGTGCGGTTCAGCACGTTGCACAACTGATTCAGCAGCTTCCTGAGCCGAGATGAAAAGGCTCCATTTGTGTCTGTGTGTCGAGGTTGAGACATGCAGATAAAAGTGACATCCTTTGAAAGGGGAGTGAAAGTGTATTTCTCTTGCTGCTTCACAGTGTAGTAAGAGTTGTAATTCAATACTCCCCAGTCAGTGCTTTGCAAGGTTTCTACAGAGGACTGTTGTGTTTCACAGAATGTATTTCCAGCATGGAACAGGTTGTTCATCACAAGGTCTGTTGATCTTAAACACACACACACTGAGCTGGGAACTTTGAAGTGTGAAAATAAACATTTTCACCTAACCACTAATCTTCTCTCTCTCTCTCTCTCTCTCTCCCTCTCTCTCTCCCTCTCCCTCTCCTCTTGCTCCAGCTCTCTTTCTCCCTCGCTCTCCTCGCCTCCCTCCCTCCCTCTGATCTCAGGCATTTTAACATGAGCTTCATTTACAACTTTCATTTCAATTTGTCCCGTTAGTCCATATGTTATTGTAGCGGAACCAGCGCCAGGGCCTCTGGTTAGTGAAAATGTCAGATTCTTTGATTTGATTTTATAGGATCTCAGCAGGGACCGAGGGGCTGTGTGGTTCTGGGCCTTTCCTGCAAGTGGACCGACTACTGTTTGCATTTAAACATCCATCTGAGCCAGATTCCCCCGAGGATTCATTTGTTTCACAGAGGGTCAATTACCTCTCACCACCCCAACTGCCCCTTGCCGAAAAAAAAAAAAGATCAGGTCTGTTTTTTTTCCAGCTGCAATTAAACAGATTTTCCTGTTTAGGTTAGGTGTAGGAAGAGGGTGCCTGCAGAGGTCACCATTTTAATTAGGCACTATTTAAGAGCAATAACAAACTGATTATTTGCCAAATGGTTCTTGCGAACTGAGAGGCTTGATGGTTGGCATTTTGAGAGCTACTAAAGTGCTTTTCACCCTCAACCGTTCTCTGGAAAGCACCAGTGACTAGAATGTGAGGTCACAAATCCGCTTTGATTGAGGTTTCTATGGATACAGATATGTCCCCGCTGACTTTTCTCTCCCCTAACCTCTCGCTGTCGCTCTACTCCTCTCTCTCTACCCCCTGTGCAGTGTCATTGCCGTGCGCTAAGTAAATACGTGCTCTTTATGTTCCTCGTTGCCTTTCAATATTTGGCAGCGTGGCAGCGGGGGATCAAAATGTGTGTGTCTGCTAAATGTCAGTGGGTAAGAGGGGTTGAGTTTAGAGCGGCACACACCATGAAGCACCTGCTGTAAAGGCGAGCAGCAGGGGGAAGTTTCATCTCGGTTTGATCCGAAATTGAAAAGGCTACGAGCACCACATCACCATCAACAGCGCTCCCACCGCCACCCACTTCCTCAAGTCTATTTTCAATTTAGCCCCATTCAACAGATGGTGGTAGAATACCTCACCTTGGCATTTTAATCAGACTAGACCACAATTTAGAGTTATTATGGAGATTGTGTGATGCTGCAATTGATTATCAGTTCCCCAAATATTGTTGTTTATCCCCACATTAAGGTGGAAATTTGAAGCAAAAGCAATGAGTCACAATTATCATTATTTCTAATTCACCTTAATCTATCTCTAATCAGATTAGATTTTATTGAAGGCAACCCACAGAGACATCTGCGACTTCTAAAAAGCCCAACGTGGCTTAATGTATTAAAAATGCAGTAATTGAGAATAATGCTGACATCTGAATTTTTGAAGTTTTCGTGCCTGCTAAATGGGGGGTTAACTGTGCAAATGAGACCACTTTCCGTAAAAGCATCGCTCAGTTGCTTAACAAAAACAGTTGCCAGGCAGGGGAAGTGGGTCTGGCTGGTTTGGGGTTATGTATGACATCAAATAAGGTTTGGATTCTATGTGAAAATGGTCTGGATGAGTGTGACCAGCCATGGGAAGTATCTTTGGCCTCCAGGGACTGAAAAAAAGACAGGAAGCCCTGAAGAGCCACTGCAGGCCATCTCCTCCTGCCCCTCCTCCTCCTCCTCCTCCTCCTCCTCCTCCTCCTCCTCCTCCTCCTCCTCCTCCTCCTCCTCCTCCTCCTCCACGCCACTTGGCCTTTGTCTTTACTTGGCATGTGTGTGTGTCTGTGTGTCTCAGTACGTACAGCCCTCTGACTGAGTGTATGTGTGTGTGTGTGTATGCGTGTGTGAGTGTGCATCTGCATCCTGTCCTTGTTGCCTGTCCCTGGCTGCACCATTGGAGGCAGCTGATGCTATCTCATGGCAGTATTGTGGCAGCCCCTGCTGCGAATAATCAAAGGCAGCTGTTTGGAAAATACCAGAGATGCCTAATAGAAAGCACTGATGGCCTGGATTCACTCTTTACCCAACAAGCCCCCACGTCTGAAATGCAGTGCAGCAGATCAATTATTATTAGCAGCATGAAGACTCTATTCTTACTCTCCTTATATTGTCATTCTGCAATTTACATTAATATAACAAAGTTTCCAAAAAAGCCACAAAGACTGAACATTTATTTGACTTCAAAGTAAATGTGATTTTTCCTCCATTTTGTCTTTATCTGAATGTATTTTTAGCATAATAAGGGCTAATAATTCCTGCAGTATGAGCCACATTGCTGGCTTTTTGTGGGGTAAAGAGGGGAGGAAAAGACCTATTATTTCTATTATTTGGATTGCGCATTGAGGCAGCTTTTGGGGTTTGATTGTGTTTTGTTTGAACAAGTCAGTTAATGAACGCCAATCGCGGGACGCTTGTAGTTCTCGATGCATATCTGCTGATCTTGGGGTCCCAGCAGATCTTGGCCAAACACTGGGCAAGGCAAAAACAAATCTGTCTGTCAGTATGGGGTTAGGAGTCCTAATTAGGGGTCCTGACTCTCTGTCCGCGGCTCCAAGTCAAGCGTCAGCTCTCCCTGATTGGTACAAATCTCGTTTTTCTAAGCCTCAAAGGTTCGCAGAGAGGGTCAGCGGCTCGCCATGATGGTGATTTGCTTGTACCTTTAAAAGGCCGTTGATTACATAATTAGTAAGGGAAAATGTTGCGCCACTGTGGAACAGAAGGAGGGGAGGAGTTCAGCTGTTGGGTTTTTTGATAAGTGGTGGGAATTTTCTTTTGTATCGAACGTGAAAGCACGATAGGGAGGGCAGCACAAAAGTTAGTAAGAAATCAACAAGCACCTATATAATTCTACATTTCAATGTCCCTCTGGTCTGAAAACCGAGTCAATGTTAAGATGCTTACTGTGTAAGAATTAGCTGTACTATCACTGCTACACAGATATGTTGCATTGACAGAATATTCAACAAACATTCATTGATCCTGCTACATGTGCAATGTATTTTCATCCTTAGTAACATTTTGATCATTTATTTTCCTCCCTGCATTATTGTAGGTTTACTGTCAGGTTCCTTTGATTATCAGTGTATGCTGCTTTACTTGACTGTGAGTGATGATCAGAGCAAACTACTCAGTAAACACTAGTGTTAGTAGAAATGGAAACAGATCAGCTAGGTATGGTAGAGTTTCCTGACCTTCAGCCACACACCTCACACCCCACATTGTTTTTTCATGGGGCACTGAGATCCTAACAGTTTTATGACTCATGGCCGATAACGGAAAGAGATTAATTTAGCAAGGTAGTTCTGGGAAACGCAGCCTGGTCAGTTTTACATGATAGCATCATCACCTTTACGGTAACAAACAGCGGTGAAAGCATTATGGGAAGGGAGATTGTGATCAGACACGAAAAACATCTTGTTTAGGAAAAGCTGACTTCAGATCCCCCTGTCATTACATACGAGCACTTTGAAGAGGGTGAGCTGCGGCGTGCCCCGATTCCACCAATGTTTTTACGGTGAGAAGTAGGAATAAAAAGGCAACAATTGTTTCCCTTTGAAATGCCACAATGCTTTCAGATAAGCCAGCTGCTCTGTGTGTCTCCCTCCCTTTCGTCTGTCTGTCTGTCTGTCTGTCTGTGCAGGTTATAGATGGTCTCGTCTATGAATACTCGCTGAGAGCAGAGGCCACAAGCACAAAAGCAAAATAAACTGCAGGGGAAGGAAGTGGTTAACATCAACAAGGATCCAATAAGAAGATTAAATGTAAAACGCTGGCCCTGGTAATTGATGTGTTCCTAACTGTGTGTGCACATGTGTGTGAAAGTATGCTTGGTTCTGTATAGGTGTGTGTGTGTGTGTGTGTGTGTTGTAAATATGGGCTCTGTGTGTGGACATAATTGCTCCCAGATCTGCAGCATAACTCTATGGGTTGATTAGCAAATGTCTCTACTGTAAATAGTTGCCACTAATCATGCAACACCGTGGCTATTAGCATAAATGGGGAGGGCAGAAATGAGCACAACAAAGAAATTGCTCTCATGTTTTCATTTTTTTCCTCTCTCTCTTTGCTACATACAGTGACAATGATGTAGGATGATTCGGTGTAGAGTTTCTCTCTATACTTAACAAGTTTAACCTGGAAATGGCAAGGCTATCAGAATATGTACTGATGCCATCATGTTCTTATTGTTATTTTAGTCTTAGCGTGATGGAAAGGAAAGATTAGAGCAAATCTTGATGGTTCATTTCCTTATCCACCCAAAACCAAGAGTTGCATCTCATGCAGCTGTACTGTGAAGTAAGGAGTAACAGTCTTCAAAGTACAGTTTGTTTTCTTTAACCAAAGACCAATGAAATATTGAAGAAATAACAGAGTTATCTAAACTCAATTTATTTGCATCATCTTACAAACAACACGGACTGCATCAAAAACTTTATGGTACAAACTGATTTTGATGCTTCCAAAGCTGCTCCGGTACTCTTTTGTTGAGTCTTTACACTTTTTAAACCCTAGTATGTCTCACCAAGATACTGAATTTGAAAATACAGTATTTCTATTCAGTAATTTGCTCATAAATGTTTTTTGATGCTTTGTTATGTGGACAAGTAGTTGCACTTTTGTTACCACAGAATTAAAATGACACTGGCTCCATGAATAAGAATAATAAAATAACATACTGTAATATAATATGGTCACATTTTTCACCACACTTTTCCTGACAGAAATGGTACAGTGGAAACAGCTTATAATGATCAACCAATTATATGGATAAAAAAAGCTTAATAAAAACCAATGTAGCCCTACGTTACCCCCATGATGCTTTGCAGTAACTTGTCTGACTCCAGCTGGCTACATAAAGCCTGTACTGCGTTGACATTGAAATTATGGCGGTAAAAAGAACATCATTTTCTCTCAATAGTCTCCTCGAAGCTAATGACAAACTGCCGAAGAGGTGGCGACGAGATGATGCAGCTCAGGCTAACTTATGTAGTCGACTTGCACAATGAGACACAGTCATGGATGCTGGCGATGGGGAAAGAAAACGAGCAGGAGTTAAACTGGGATTTGTTATATGGGTGAGCAACAGATTCAATCAGTTTGTTAAATTCTCTTGGTGCTCCATGGACCCATGGACGTACCTAAAAACACAGGCTCTGTGAGCCGTGGATGCACCCCAAAATCATACCAAATGAGCACACAGCCGGGATGTAGGCCTGTGTGCTAGGGGCACACAGCCCAGTTAGCCCTGGATAGCCCTGACCCAATTTAACCACAGCGAACAGTGGAAGCACCAAGTGGATTGGATCATCAAGTGGATTGAAATTGCCTGGTCACGTAATGCATAACATAATTTGTAATTTAATTACTTTATATTAATGTAATGGAAATTCAAATGTGTATAAATATATAAAAACATAGATGGCAAGAAAAAAACCATAAAAAAAAACATTTCGCTTTAATCATCCTTGTTGTGATCGATTTGACCTGGACAGACGTGATCACTATAAGCGTTTTCCACTGTATTGGTATTGGATTAATACTAATTCAATTTATGGACTAAAGCTGCTAATATTATGCCATTATGTGTGACCACCATTTTAAGATTCAGTTTTCACCTGGATTAGGTGTTTGCCAGCATTTCCAAAAGCATATAATCCACTCTTCGCAGGTTTCTTTTAAATATGGAATCAGCCATACAACTATTTCAGTAACAAAGGGATGCTATTTTTTTTTTATCAGACTTGCACATATTGTATCTGATATCAACTGGTGGTCAGGTCATGACTGGTCAGATAATATAGAATCAAATGTGAGCGTAATATTTCAGCAAATTAAGGCAGGCACCTTTTCCCCCCCATAAGATCTCACACCAGTTTGGTAAGAGACTGAGATCAGATTCTTGTAAGCCTAGTGTGTGTGTGTGTGTGTGTGTGTGTGTGTGTGTGTGTATTTCAGCGATAGGATGAGATACTGTAGGATAGGAGCCGAGCTTAGCTGTATTTCGTGTGATTCCTCTCCACTGTATCCCTGCGTGTACATGGAATCCTCAAGTGTTGAGTGAACTGTATGCATGCAGCAGCTCTCCATTCTACTGTACAGTACCAGAAATACAATAGCACCGTGCATTCACACTACTCCTGTCAAGTGGGTTTATTAGGGTTTATCACTTTGTCCCCAAATACGCCTACATTCACAAGACTGAAAGCTTTAATGCTTCTATTGCTGCGAATTACAAATAAATTGTCTCTCCTCCAGTGTAAACAAAATGCTTTTCAGTTCTCATAAACAACCAGATAGCGTGCTATTCCGTTGCTTTTAACATGCTGCCACTTTCAATGCTGTGTTAGGGTGACAGAAGCCCAAGGCAAAGTTAGAAAGCACTAAATATATGCCATTATGGTTAATAGATTGAACCAAATCCAACACACTCGGAGATTATCTATTGAGACGCTGTCAAACAGGGACAATGCATGCCATCGCCGTTCCCATACACTCTGCATTACTGTAAACCCATACACCTTGGTGTGGAGAAAAAAAAGAGAGACATAGGGAATCAGGGAAAACGAGGATAAAAATAAATATAGGATAAAGATAACCTAAGGGGAAGGCGAGTGGATTTAAGCAAGCGTTTATTCCGCTCGGTATATGCTCCCTGTATACTGTAAATCCTAAATCCCATGTCCAAAGTACTATGCAGACTGTGTGTAAGGGTATGGATAGTGTCGGAATGTTAATGGTTTTCCGATAATTATCGCTATCTGTGCGCTGTAATCCATCATTCAGAGCAGTTATAAACAAAACATGTACATCTGTTTATTTTCCCGTTGACAGGCACAGCCAACTCTGTGCAAAGGTTGATACTGTAGAAAAAGTTTACCCACTTCTTCTAAATACAAGCAAGGTAATCTCCGCTTTGAACCGTGACTGGCGTCGCACAATACCGCATCAGTGGGTGGAGCATGGCGGAGACAAAGCGGCGATTTCATGAGGGGGAGACGGCTGAAAAAAGTACGATTATCGCAAATCGTGGTGGAATTGCGGAAACATGAATAAACATGGCCACCGCCCAGCCAGCACTGGGTTTAATCGTCATCGGAGAGGTGGTACAGACACAGCCTTGTGCTTCAGTCAGCCATTGGTTGGCTGACAGCAAAGTTTTTCATTCTATACACTCAATTTAACAGGAAATTTGAAAAACTGCATCTCACAATGCGAACCACATAGTTAAATATGGTTAAAACTGTTAACTTCTTGGCAAAAATGGAAATTATTGCCATGCTTTTGTTTGGCATATAGGGTGGACTTACTTGCAGCATATAGCTCACAATTGTAAATGCAGTGCACCAGCAGAAAATTCATTTAATCATTTTTTGTTTAATAACTTTAATCCAGTGCGCTCATGTCTCTTTATCACCACATTTCCTCAGCTGTGTGTGATTATTAATGGGCGTCCACTGATAGAAAAAGAAAAGCTGAACATGACACGGTCATTTATAAACCTGTCCCGAACAATGGCTTGCCCGCTGCTAGTTGCCAAGCGTAACACGTTTAACCTTTTGCACAGGACTGGCCATCTTTGCTTTCAAATCAGCGACACGTTGTCACCCTGATAGTAATGAAGACAGGGAAATCAATCGATTGATGAATGAAAGATTAGTCTATAGACAGAAAGCTAATTAGAGCCGTTAGGCCAGGATGAAGAGTGAGCCCAGATGGATGGATCCCAGCTCCATAATCAGGATATACTTCATTTGACACCTCGAGGAGCAGAATTGAAATAATGATTTCATTGATGTTTTGGATGTTGGTTTATTTGTAAGAAGATGTGTGACAGTGTCAGTGTGCGTTTGATATATTTGTGCATCATATATTCATAAACTGGTCTTTGTGTTTCTGTAATTAACAGAACTTTGGGGCTTTTTCTTTATCGCCACAACTGTCCTTTGATGATCATGCCAACCGAGACATTCAGATTCAAAGCCTCTTATGCTAATGGAAACATTCAGGATTGCAGCTCACAGCTGGGTGCTACGTACTGTAAACAGCATGTGCTGGGGAGGATCATGCAGAGCACATGCATTTGTTTCTTCATTTATTGTGTGATATCCAAGAAAAGCGTCATGTAATGTACATAATGCAATTACATGGACACATTCAACAAAAAACTGCATGTTCTGCAGAGCATGCTCGTACGTATGCATTGTTCCATACGCATTAACACTTCCCCTCGCTTGCACACAGTAAACACTTAATACATTAGTGTTGATTATTACACCCACACACTGAATGACTGACTTCATGCATCCCATTGAAAGTGTATGATTAACTATATTATGGCTGATCTACAACGCAGGCCTCCTTAGCATGAGTAATTGATTTGTGAGAATTATGGCTGTACACTGTCTTTTGCCTATTCATTAATCATACAGGCGTTGTTTGAGTAAAACAATGTAGTGAGTAATGATATTGATGAAGTCTCGTCTGCACACAGTTGTCTGGGGAAATGGAAATATAAAGCTTAACAGAGCAGATGTCTCATAATACCGGAATTAAGTGATTAGAATAATCGCCTTTGTGCAAATAATCTCAAACAACAACATCCGCTCTGCCACAGCCAATTGTGCGCTCTTGTGATGCTGAGAAAAGACAGGAACGCGCCTGTTTTGTCGCTGCTGCGGCTAATTTCCCATAATCCACTCTGATAAGGCCCCATGGTCCTCATCTACCTATGCTGCATAGCGATGTGATGCACATTAGTCAATTAATAGTGTGTTAAATGACAGAGGTTCCAGTCAATTGAGTTTCTCTTGGGAACAGGGCTGCCATTGTCCTACAATTCAAAACAGAGAGAGATGAAGACAAAGAGAGGGATGCTGGGAAAACCTTTGCTACATTTAGATATCACTGCACACACATGATGTATGTGATGTCCCAGATAATTTATGTTTCCTGGTTTTAACTAATGATATAGTGCTCTGCTATATGATACCGCTCCCTCTCTCTTTATAAATACGTTAAAGAGCAGCAGTGACAACACTATATTAATAATAATCCATTCAAATGCATTTAAGTAATCTTTAATAAGTCAGCGGTTATGAATATGTATGTTTAACACTTCTTATATCCGTGCATCCCATCCCCCAGCCTCATCCACCCCCACTGCCTCAGTGAAAAGGGTTGTGGCCCAAATATCAAACAGAGATCTTTAGAGCCAAGCATTCCCGCTGGAGAAAGAGAGGAAAATGGCCCCTATTATGCGACCCTCAGTCGAGGCCTTACCTCATGACAAGGGTATTAAAATGAAATAAATCAGCCATTAAGAAGCGGGCGCTGGCAATTGAAACCCTATTAATGCAGCAGGCAGAGAGAGGTAGCCCCAGCGTGATGTGACAATGGAGCACCACAGTGCCCCTTTAATTGCATTTCGGCCAGGTTTTTGTTCCCCCGACTGGGTGAGAACGACAGGTGCACGCGGGGAGATGAGTGGGTGCGGCACCTCTGTGCACATGTGGACACAGGGGTACAGTATATGGAGACTAATTATTACTTTGAGTTTTAAATGTTAAAGACTTAAAAAAAACAAAAAAACAAAGCGTGCATCCATGTCATTCCTCTTTCTGTTTCATAACCCAGCCATTAACAGTGATGGTCACTCCTTCAGTCAGCCATCAATACCACTGTCCATGAGTTGTCGGCAGCCGGGCTCCATCAATGTTGCATAGGTTCCTTTCTCATTACCTTCGCTGTTAGACTAGACACTGGGTGATGTATCGTGGCCCCGACTGGACCTCATTTGGGTGATGTATCACTAGCGTTCCCCTGTGAAGTGTGTAGGTGATTATACACAGACACAAAGACAAACACAAACACTCACACAGGGCAAAAGACGACAAATCGGTCCCCGGCAATTTGAGGCTCCCGCTTACGGTGTCCTTGATATGAGCAAATGTTGAAGTGAACTAACTGTTCTGAGACCCAAGTCCAGCGGTGCCACATACTGCTGCAAAGTAGTTACGAGTATATGCATGTGCAGGGCGAAGAGGTTCGACGTTGGTGACTATAAGTAAGCAGTCACTAAGAGCAGAGACGACAGGCAGAATTTGTAATGTGCATCCAATTTTATAAATCATACTGCAATTGAGAATTTAAAGTCAAACTTTCTTTTTCAGTTTCAAATCTTAACATTTAAAAAAATATATTTATAACATGACTCATGCAGATAATTGTGTTATTTCCTTTCTCACCTTGGCAGAATGGGCTGTGGCAAAACAAATGAAGGCATCCAGGAGAGGTCTTAGAGCTTATTTGAAATTTCGTCAGGAGTACTCCTTCACCTGTCACTGGTTATTGATATATTCATTAGAGGGCCCTATTCTCTTTCTCTGGTATCAGTTTCTCTTGACAGTAGCGCTGTTGACAACATCAGTCAATGAAACACTTTACAATTATGATTGTTGATGGCCCATGACACAAACTTGGAGGGGATGTCATTATATGAACATTAAAGTGATACACAGGGATGCTGGGATGGAGGACCAGGGTGCTGCCACCCTCCCCCCACTCCTCTGACGCCTTCATTTAAAACAAGGCCCTATCTTGTATGGTTTTATCCCTCAGGATAATGTTGTTACGTCTTTTTCGGTGGACACACTGCAGCACTTGATCAGGTAGTGGTTGATGCACAGTAGTTGCAGCAGGATAATTGCATTGATTTGTCTCGTGATAAATGTCTACATACTGCGTGATTCTTCCATTAAAACAAAAGGTGCGTTATATACTGGAGGCTTGTTTGTTTGCCAGTGTTCATGTTGAGCTCATTTTGAAATGATCAAAATAGTCTGAATGATCTCATGTACAATTTGTATAAATGCCGCACTTATGTAGTCTGCTTTTAAACTGTCTAATTAGTTGTGACTTCAAAGTCCTTACTGGCTGTGTTGCCATAACACGCATATAGTAACCCAGATATTAGTCACATTCTGCTTTCAGTCTCTGTCAAAATTACATGAAAAAACATTCAAGCGAGTGTCATTAATGCTATAAATAAACATGTTAGAAGGCGTCCCTGTCTACTTGTAGTGATCCGCTCATCCACTAGCAAAAATAATGGAAATGACTTTACTTGCATACCTCTACCTATATTAAAACCCACACCTATACGCATATTATCTCAAGAGTAGTACCAAGCTGGGAAATACATTTTTGGACAACCTAAATACAAAATGACTGCTGCACAATCAGCTTCATTTGAAAATATAAAAAGCTGCTGAACTGCAAAGCTGTGAAGCATTCTCCTTTTCACTGCAGCCGCGTCCGCGTATGATCTCCAAACAACACAGCTCATAACAAGGTTAGACAGATTCACTGGCCACTAACAGCATTTGCAAGTGCCTGGCCAGTGGCTACTGTTAATTCACCGCCTGTACTGGTTTTAAGTACTGCCCAGCACCATATCAGAATGTACCCACAATGCACTGGAAGTTTGCACATACAAAAAAAAAAACAGTTTACCTGTGATGTTTATCCATTACTGCTCTCCTTCAACCTGCCTTTTCTAATCTCACTTCAGTTATTGAATTCCCACATTTCCCACAATTACGCGACATGCCTGGTCTTGTATGTAAGACCAGCAAGTGAGACGGAGTGGAAAAGTTTTTCCACTTGAGTTGTGCCCCTCATTCAGAATGCAGCACGGCTTGTAGCTGCACTTTACTCTGGTTGTATGTTAAAGCTACTATCAGCGAGGAAATTGGTTTCTCTTCCTCTTCTGTGATCTGCATAACCACAAAGTGGTGAGTGAGTCCAGAGAGAAGCTCTTTGATTCTGAGGGAACCACATTTGTGCCAGCATTTGGCCAGTCATCAGCACCATTGGTTTCTGGTTTCTAGTTTCCCATAATGAGGGCATGAGCTAACCAGGCTTATTCTGACCAAGTGTTGATACTTTCAATGTGTTGACCTAAAACCAGGATGAGAAATCTTGTTCAGAGGGGAAATCTCTATGTATGTAAACACAATCAGTGTTGTCGAAATATTCGCGGGATGAAAAGTTGAGTTCTTGTGGTCGACATTTGATCTCTCTATGGGGTCTGTGTATTCTGCTTTGCTATTCCTGCTAGGAAATGTGTACCCCGTTGAGAGATAGACTCTCATCTCCTTTTCACATTGCTCGGCTTCTCCCGACACTCTAACTGCACAAACACACAAAAACACACACCGAGAAACGTGTGGCGGGCCTTGTTGCCATAGCAGGCTAACGGGTTGCGGTAGCGGCAGATTTGATTGCCTGCCTGGCGCTGAAGTGAAGAAGAGGAGACAGGACTAAATGAAATTCCATCCATCTTAATGAAACACAATTATTTTCCACTTATTAATCATTGAAAAATCAATATGTCTCTTCGCGGCCCAGTGTCGGCTGGATTTGTCATTTGAGGCTGAGCTGTTATGTATCATCCTCTGACGCCAGGACAGTCATGGGTTCAGTCACCTGTGTCCTTTAGGAGTGAAGGAGGGGGGAGATGGAAGGAGAGTTAGACAAAAGGAGAGGGAGGAAGATAGCAGGAGATAGTGGGGTATGGACAGATACAGATGTAGGCATCGGATGAGATGTGGAAAAGAATTTTAAGGAGGAAAAGTAAGCAGAAGAGAAAGAGAGTGGGGGGGAAAGGAATGCATGAATGAGAGAAAAGAGGAATGAAGGAGTGCTTCCACTGTCTCTTCCCTGCTCTCTGAGACAAATGGGAAGTCATTAGTGGCTGTTGGTGATTGTGTGTTTTTTCACAGATCAATTTACTAAACACATTGTTTAATGGCTCATTATTAAAGTCTAAGGCCTCGTATTGACCAGGGGAAAGAGAGCAAGGGTGAGAAATTGAGGTTTTGTAATTACATATGATATTTCTTATTAAAGTGCAATTGATTCAAAAGAAAATATTTTTTCTATTCATAACCAATCTATTGTTTAGTGTTTATATTCCAAGACATGGTATATCTAACAATCTAACTTCTAACTCCTCCAGCCCAGACTCCTAGAAATTAGGTTTATATGCCGCTAATTAGCAATAGCAAATGTGTTCTGAAGGAAAAAAAATGTGAATCAGTAAAATGACAATGTAAATCCATTTGTTTTGCCTTCCAATATCTACTCTTGTAATCTCGGTTTAATATTTAAAAAGTCAACAGCGACTTTAAGCAACCGCCATCTATTCCTGAAGTTAACCATTCTACTTTTGTTGCCGGACAATCAAACACAGACAAAAGTCATTATGCAAAAAGTTTGGTGTCCAACGTTCAGCCCAAACACCTCCTGCAACTTCCGTGTGGGAAATTAACTTACAGTAGCACTGTGTCCCTGGAAGCAATGCTCCCATTGAAAATAGTCAGGGCAGCAATTACATTTCTGGCTAAAAATAACTGGCAAAACAAATTGTTAATACATAAACTTAATTGCTATTAGAAATAGTTGAACTACTTCTACCACACGGTGTTGTAGGCTTGTAGGGTTAAAAGAGCTTGAAAAGCTAAAAGGACAATTGATGAGGAAAGAATTGATTGTTCCTGACTGTTATTGTTTGTATGTTTTCTTCATGTGTGATCATGTGTTTTCTAATCACTTGTTGAGGGGGGGGTTCCTGAGCAAAACACTTAATTGCCAACTAGTCATTAGCATCACATAATTGACAAACAACTGGCAAATGGCAGAGCAGCAGGAAGTCAGCTGTGTTCAACAAGAAATATTTACACATGGGTGACAATCTGAGTATAAAACATAAAAGATCTCCCAAATTACAATACGCAATAATACAGCATAATAAGGCACAGAAGCCTTTCAGCTGACCACAACTTGGACGGTATATGATTGTCACACATAGTGAGGCATTTGCTTCGTTGCTATTTGTGAGCAGTTTGTCACAAATGACAAAATTACACAACTGTGCAATCACACAACGTATTTCAGGAAGGTAATTCTAGAGTGTAGGGATGTGATGAAGGTATTTCACTCTATTATCATTTAAAGATTTGAATTTAAATTTTCATATCACTGTCCAGAGGCTTTGCTTTCCATCAAACAGAATGCTCCTGTCCTCCCTGACTCAATAAATAAAGTGTTTCAATGAATAAAAAGAGCTACTACGGCTATTGTTATTATAACTACTACTATGATCGCTTGTGCATGAAAATGTGCACGCAAGCATCTCCATTTGTCATAAGTAACTTTCTCAAACTCTGGAAACATAAAAATCCTTATGTGCATCTCTCTTGTTTTCCTCCTCAGTGGAGGAATGAAATCCATCAATCTGCCATTCATCAATTTTATCGCCCGTTCTCTCCTCCTTGGCCACCCCAAAACCCCAAAAGGAAAGCTTTTGGTGCTGTTTTGAAAAATCGTCCTGAGAAAAAATGATTCCAACCGGCTCAACCCTTTGTTTTCCCTCTCAATAAAGCAAGCGACAAGGCCAGCGCTTGATGTACGAGCGGCGTGGGCGCCTGGGCGTGCAGCAGAGCGCATAAGCAAAGCCATGTTTCACGGCAAACAGAGTGTTCTTTACAGTCACCACGCCACCCGGATGAGAATATAATGTTCTACAGCACATAACTGCTTCAGGTCAATACTTGATTTGCTTCAGCATGTTGTAGAGCCTCTGCTCTGGTAGGGGTCTGGGGATGCATTAGGGGCCCTAGAAACAGGACACAGAGGTGGTGGGTTGTGGAGGGACATGGGGTTGGAGCTGTGTGGTGGAGGGGGGGGCTGCTTCACAGTGTCTGAACTGGGGTGTCGCCTGGGCCATATTCCCCTGAGTCCTTGAAATCATTTCCAAGTATGTGAGTCTGCACACACAATCTCTGAGATTGAGATGTACTGTTGCTGAGATCCATGCACACGTGCTGCATATGGGCACATCATTTCAAACTGGTGATGAGTCGATCGAAGAGAAAGGTAAAATGTTCCCCTGTGGCAATACTCAAGCAGAAAAAATATTATCTGATCACCATACAAGCCAGGTAGAGGGACAATTAACCTAAAATACATTTTATCATATCAGCCGGTCCATATGTACCCTCATATAAAATGCATACAAAACTATTTGGGAATCACAGCTAACTCCCTCGGGAATAGACGCTCCTGTGTGTCACCCATAAGCTATTTCACTATGTGAGGTAAGATTTGGATGCTGCCCATGTGTCACCCAGGGACAACAATCTGTGCGTGTCAGAAAGCACCCAAATAATGGATGAGGGCGAGACCAGTTGCAGAGGCTCTTTAAATATTAATGTTGTTGAACCGCAGTCCATCTCAACCCTGACATGGCGGTGAAAGAAAATCACTTGCCCTTTCAATGAGATAAAACACACTGTAGACATATCTGTGTCCATATGGCTCTATATATAGACGTTCGAATGGCATCATCACTTGTGATGACACTGGTGATGATTGACACTTTGCTTCTGAAGATTTACTGCAGTGTTAAAAAATAAAAAGCTGGGGGCAGATAGTGGCTCTGCAGGGTAGTGTTCATGCCATGGGCTTGCAATGTTTGGAGTCTAACTCATGACTTTTGTTGCTTGTCATCCCTTACGTCTTCCATCATTCTTACAGCATCCAATAAAGCAGAGGCGCCATGACAACAATAAAAAATGTATAATATAATTATATTAACTCCTTACTTGAGTTTTAAGTTCATATTTAGTCTGAGGAATATGCATTTTATATAAGAATATACTAAATCACCAATAAAGACCAGAAAACTATGTTTTATCACAAAAAAAATATATAATGTAATAATGTAAAAGAGAACGATGCATGAAAAAATGAAAAAACACAGCAACATAATGTCTACTGGTTCTTGCCATTTTTAATGCTAAATTAATGAGCCTACTCTGGAACAAGTTTGCCTTCTGGAGGAAACTATTAATTTGTGGTGTTGGCCTGTGAAGCTTTTTTTTCCTTTGGCTTTTTTTAAACACAGCTTGTCACAGTGGCGGGCTTGAAGCTTGCTAAACTAAGTGCGGGAGCCTGTTTTTATCGTGGCGCTAATCCAGAGCCCCTGGGTCCCCTTGCCACATTGACCAGATGAAAGGCCTTGCTCAGATGTTTACAGCCTGTGAAAGTGGCAGGGAGCTGGTGTCGGATGCTGGCACAGCGCGCCGACAGACAGAAAACAAGGCAGTAAAGCCCCACGCTGTTTATGTAGAGTTTAGGAAACAGGAGGAAAAGCAAGCGTGTCAAGGGGAAATGATGTAGTCGTAAGATTTGAAGAGCATGCAGGTATGTGTTCTGTGTGGGTGCACGTACAGTACCAGGGTGCAGCTCCATGTGTTAGAGACTACGATACAAAGCAAAGCAATATTCCGAATCACTAGACTGCAATGCAACAGAATGCAATGTGCAAAACCAAGAAAAGTGTGCACAAAGATGGCAGCCTGTCTGATCTACACAAAACTGCACAAACGTTGAGGGAATGAGCTCAGTTGGTTCAGGTCACAGCTCCCGGAGGTGCAACCTTGACCCCAGTTTGCCAGATGGCACTCACAGTGGCACCGCCATTCTTAGCACATTGACCTCTGTGACACTGTTGAGAGTGTGCATGTGTGTGTCCATGTACCTGCTTGAATGAGTGTGTGTGTGTATTTGTGTGTATATATATGTGTGGATGTCTATGTGAATGTGACACTGAGAGGCCTGTCTAGCCATGCCAGTCTGTCTAAAGCCCAGGCCATCTGGTGCCCTCTGTCAGAGCACTTTTATTTCGCTCTCCTTGATAAAACATCAGAAATACTGTATGATGGAGGCCAGCCTTTCACTGCTGAGGTCAGGTCACAGCAGTGCGGATCCCAACATGATGCAAGTCTTTATTTATGCATGCCTTGTAGCATTTTAGCATCAGTAAATGCTAACCAGATTATTTTGAATAGTGTTTAACAGGTATTCCATATTGCTTTACAGCCCAAAAGCACAAAAAACCCCCAGAAAATTAGTTACTGTTGAGAGTCAACAGCAATAGCTCGTCAATAGCCACCAGGATGGCTCAAAAAACACTAAAATACAAACTGCTAATGTTTCTTTTTTTTTAATTCAGTTCAATCAAATATTTTTCAATCTGAAAAATATTATTTTGAAATACTAAAAAAATAAATTGTGATACATTTCAAATGTCTTTTTCAAAACTGAAATAATGGCCCCTATAAATAGTAAAGTAGAAAACAAAAACGCAACTCTATAAAAAAGGAGGACAAGGAGGCAGAGGGGTGACAACATTTTTTTTTTCACTTTGCTCAGACATTTTCAACACAGTGTGCACAAGAGTTGTTAAACTATTAATTAAAACACAAGAAGTTGGTACAGTGAGGCCAAAATCATCCTGACCTGCAGATCAAGGGTTTCAATTATGCTTTGTTGTACTTGTTCTGAGCATGAATTCGCAACGTATATACAGCCTTGTTAACCTCAAAGCTATTGACCTGATCTTGTGTTTGAATATTTGTGCATAGTTTGGCTTCAGGCCCTTTAGTTAAGCGTGGAATTATGTAGATGTTGCCTCATTATTGCAACAATGTCTTGTGTACACCGGGATGCTAATAAACAAATGAAGAAATGGTCCTCGGGAGGGTGTCTATGACTTGAAACAAAGCAACATTCGCACCTCTTGCCTCCCTTCCAACCAACCCCAATTAGAAAGCCTCTCTAAATGAATGTGCCGTGTGCTGCTAGAGCCGCGGTGTCTCGTGACTTAATCTGGATTGAGCAGAGCACCCTTTTATTAGGTTACACACGGCCGCAATGTGTCTTGTCACTTTGCACAGACAGCGGCCGATAAAATCCGATGAACGGAATTAGATTGTCATTGATGTGTCAGTGGGATCGTGAGAACAACAGATCGATGGCTGAATCACCATGCGATATGTGAAGATGCAGACGATGGATAAATGAACGAAAGGAATTCAGCAGGGAAAGTTTGAGGAGTCGTGCACAGCCCATGCCTGCGTCTCTCGCATGCATACACACACACACACACACACACACACACACACAGACAAACAGGTCTTTTCTCACACTTTAGCTTGGAGCGATCTCACAACGCTGAACAACAGAGAGTCAGTGAGAAAGGGAGAGAAAAAGAAGCCAAACCAATTCCAATACAGCACTAATGGGCCACATCATGCCAATACAATAAATAATGGCCCTTTCAGCTCAGTCAATAGTGAGTAAATGAAAATTTAACCTTTCATTAAATGTGGTCGTATTATTTCCCCCACTTGTTTCCCAGCTCTATTTCCCTCTGACACTCTTTTCATATTGTACAAGACCCAAATGTTATAATGTAGGGTTGTGCACTGGTGTTAAGTGGTGTATTGTAATATAAAGGTCTAGTTTGCTGCTGTCATAGCTTACAGTACACACAGTCAAGTCTATGGGCCATAGAGGTGGCTATTGATATCATACTATTAAATGACAGTAGAAGAGTGCTGGTTATCCTTAAAATCATTTGACAAAGCATGGCGCAGACGGGCCGCTATAGCAAGCTCACAGGAGACCGAAAAAATGTCTTATTACAAGAGCTACAGCTAATTCCCCTTACAGTACAATTTTCATGTGATGCATACCTGTTCCTAAATCTCCACCAGCTTCTGCAGGCTGTGCAGTGGCGTTATTGGGAGAGGAGGCGATGAGTCTCTAGGCATCCTGTCTGGTAGTAGATGAAAAGGCTCTGGGCCCGCTCTCCACTGTGGCCAACCTGCCCTCTTAATTAATTAGCGCTAGCAGGAAGCGCTGGGCCACAGGGGAGAGGAGGGCCCTCCAGAGGACTGGACAAGGTGATAATGTCCTAAAGGGGGGACCAAGTCCTGTATGCTCCGGTAGCTGGCTGACGCTCTCCGGCTCTCAATGTACAGTAGGAATCACGGCTGCTGTTCCCCATCGTGCATGTACATGTATCATTCAGCTGCTGGGTAGGCCTCAACCAATCTGGAAACTTTTTATCATGTGTATATGTATAAGCCCATCGTCAGACATGAGCACTGATACCGGATACCAAAACCCCATAATTACTGTCTGAATTTTGTTCCCTGGTAACATTGTTTTCCACCGCAACTCACACACACCACCCATAGAGAGGTGGTGGAGGTAGATGGTTGACATACAAAGCACACAACATTCCCTAAATACAAAACATAATCCGGCAGCATTCCATTTCTGTTTGCTGTTTCTAATTAGTATTAAAGTGTATTTTCTAGGTGACAGGGTTGGGTTAAGTTGTGTTAGAACCAAATTCAGAATCAGCTTTTATTGGCCAAGCGTGTGACATACTTAGGAAAGTGACTTCGGATTTTCCACTGCTCTCGTGTACTAACACATGAACTGATGAAAAGGGAGACAAGAATAACAAAGCTGAGCAAAGTCAGCACACACTTAACTTAAGCAAAAAGAGAAACATTTAAAGTCTATGTACAATGTATATATATAAATATGTATGTACGCAGGGATGTAACAGAAAAGGTATGAGAGAGCGCAGTACCGAGGCTGCCATCTGCGATGC
The DNA here is from genome assembly GCF_042242105.1 of Pempheris klunzingeri. Classification (NCBI taxonomy): domain Eukaryota; kingdom Metazoa; phylum Chordata; class Actinopteri; order Acropomatiformes; family Pempheridae; genus Pempheris; species Pempheris klunzingeri. The sequence goes on along the minus strand of NC_092032.1, from coordinate 7,916,243 downwards.
CATCTTGGAACACAAGACAATGAGTGTCCAAAATTATATTAAAATAAATTAAAGAGGATAATATTTGGGAGTAAAAAGACAAATACTATTTGACAGTCTGTAACAGGACACAAAGTCTAGTCCAGTGCACTACATCCTTTCTTGCTTTTTGCACATGGCACGCTATCTCCTACACTGGCACTGAACGTTGGAAATGTTGGATCATGACGCGAATAATTCCAACCTCTTCACGGGACTGTTCCAACATATCAAAGCGCTGTAACGTCACGTATTTAAGCTCAGTTTCTTTGGCACGAGCAGGAAATGGCAAGGCTGTAACGGAGGAAGAATGAGGTTAGTTACAGTAAAAGCACACGCGTGACGTCATAGCACGGCATGGTAGATAAACCTGTAATTTAGGGCTCTTAATGGAAAACTTCTCACAGATATTACGTTGGTGGGTTGCATTAGCTTTGTGTCTCTGTTTACGCTAAGATTACTCTAATTTTCATTTTAATGTTATTACTTGAACTATTTCCACAGATCCTCATGACCCACGTACTCTTAGCATATGTGTGCCGTTGCGATTTATCCTTGTTTTGTCCGTGTGTGTGTGTGTGTGTGTGTGTGTGTGTGCACGCGCATGAGTGCGTGTGTGTGCAAACTTCACTCTCTTTCTCTCTGTGTCTCCAATAATGAGCATGTGCACCTTTTCCGCCCGGGGCCTTCATACACAATTTAGCCAGAAAGCCATAGCTGATCATGATTTAGCTTTTGACACGGCTTGCCCCGAGGCAGGGGGGGACTAATACAGATATCTGACTCCCAGACTGCGATGGAGGGAAGGAGAGAGAGAAAGTGAGAGGCCTTTTATTGACTAAATGATAAAGAGGTTGGTAATGATAAATAACAGTCATTTTATTGTGGAATTCCCAGAAAAGACACATTCTACACAATATATAAAAAGAGAAATAATAGGCGAGGAAGTTGCTCGCCGGGGTCTCGACGTGCTTGCTCCCTACAGAGCCGCCCATTGTTAAACTGCAATATTCCTCTGCTGGGGTGGAGGTCACAAATTGTGTTAGAAGGACCTGCTGCTATGAATACTACATAAGGCTGATGCAGAGTGGCAGCGTCATCCCTGTCTCTGGCACTAGGAGGAGGGCCCAAGCAAGACAGCGCCAGTCTTGCCCATGGGCATCTCTCTCCCAGTATCTCTATTCTGTGATTCTCTCTCTTCCTTCGTGCACCGAGTCTCTCTTGGCCCCCCTCTATCTCTCTCTCTCTTTCCCTTTCTTCCTCTCTTTTTCATTCGCTCCCTTTCTGTCTCTCAGCATGGTCCTTGCACTGTTTTCCCAGCACATCAGGGTGGCAGGGGAGCCTGTCTCTGCTGCTTTTGCTCTCTGCCGCCTCCAAGTCTCCAGGCCTCAGCTATCACTAAGACAAGATGGCTGACCCTCTAAGGACAGATAAAGTCCTCTGTGGTGCAGCGTGAATGACATTACGTGCAGGATACAAGCTCAATTGGTTGGAGGAGCAATGAAAGGAGATGGCACTGCCTGTGTTAATGCAATTTAAGAGGTGCAATCCCTCTGTTTTAGTGAAAAATAGAGAAAAATACAGCTTGTGTAAACATATTATGTTCTTATTACCTTGGACCTGTGATGGATAATAGTGTGGGCTGACCATCACCTGGAATTAAAGATCTTAACCTTACACTTTTTTCACTTTATCACCTACGCTGAATGCATAATATCTTAAAGCCGTGATCCAGTTGTCCACTGTCTGATCCAGCTGTGCTATCTAGTGGGAAGTTCCCAGCTCTGTTGGTGTGAGAGACTGGTGGCAGCTAGTGTGTGTGTTTGCCTCAGGATAACTCTGCAGCTCTGCAGTTCTTGAATACTGAGTGGAGAGTGGCCCAGAAATGAGCAGTCAAATCCAATTAAATTACTCAAATTAAATTGTACAATGGTTATGGAATACCTGATCGAATTACTCACATTCAGGGGATTTCGACAGCAACCAATTAGTTCAAAGTATAAAGTTCACACGCTCAAATTAACACCAAGAGAGGACGGGGCCTTTATTTGAGGGAAATGATACATCATAATTACATCACGTTGGAAAAATCACAAATTATACAGCATGCATTTAATAAAAAAATGGAAATGGTTAATAGGTCTTGATAAGACAAATCTAGCCCTGTCAACAGTGAAATGTGGCTGGGTTGGCTAAATTAAAGAGGAGAAGTTATTATTGTTTCAAAGGAGCTTAAGGGCCAGTGGTAGCTCAGTCAAAACACAGGCACACGGAACGTGTCAGAAACAACAGTAAAAAGCGACATAAAAGGAAAAAAAGGAGGGAAAAAAGTGTGCAGACTGTAGTTAACTCTCGTCCTCCTCTGGTAATTGAGATATGTTGAAGAGGCTGGTCCGACAGTTAACAAGATTTCATTTTGAAATCGGTCTTTCTTGTTAGATTGGCCAAAATAGACACTTTGTCATCTCCTCAATAATGATGGAATTCTTTAGAAACTCCTTGCTTAATTGTACAAGGGACTTCCTGACCTTTTTTACATTTTAAATTTAGCTTCTCAAGGTGCCTTTCCAAGGTGAAACACGTGAGTAATGAGATACAAAATCAGCCCGTTAATTGACTTTCAGCAAATTTAGATCTGCAAGACCAACGTATACATTTCCCTGTTTTAAAAGTGAACCATTTTAGCTAATAAAGTTATTAATCTTGCCCATACAGTAATTATCTTTGTAATTATGCTGTAATTGCACATACATCAAGGCCACCTCATATAGCGGGCAGGCATGGGCTCACTCCTTATGATTTTCCTTCACGTCATGTAAAGACATTACTCACAGAAACTGAATGGATATAATTGGCAATCCCACTGAAAGGATCAAATGGTCTTTTCTAAAACTGCACCAGTAAGACGAAGAATTTGTGATGTTCCATGTACTGTTTCATGTACAACACAAGCTCAACTACATTGCTTAGAGATTCTGTGACAGCCATATCAAGTTGTATCAAAATAGAGTTAAGACAAACTCAGACCTGACCTTTCTGCAGATATAAACCACCTGATTGCCGGAATACACAAGCAAATGATCTCTCGCTTGCATCGTTGCTTGCACGGACAGTGTAGAGCCGCAGAAGTACCATAAACGGCGTAACATGATAATGCTGCTTTAATTACCCCTTGGTCAGCCCACTTACAAACCTATTGCCGCAGCAGTCAATATCCCCAAAGATCCATTCATGCCTCGGCTGATGGTTAACTTGGGAGCCTTTGCTGAGTGCTTTAGCCTAATTGATATCCTTATTTAGCAATGAGCCAGTGGGAGTCGGAGGGGAGTTAAATGGAGCAGTTTACCAGGCAGCGAGCACGCTAAACCAGATCCCTGACACCACCACCATGGCTTGCTGCAGCCCGGATGATGATTTATACCAGCTAATTTACTGTTCCAAATTGATTAACGCCACTTTTGTTTTGTTTTCACTAATGATTGCTTTCCCCATTTGTTCTTTTCTTTCTTTCTTTTTTTTTCCAATAATACACAACCCAGAGCAAGTTTAGCCATGGATATTGTTTTACAGCAGCTCCCAGGCCACTAACTAACACTGGGGCCAAGTCGCAGGAGAGACCGAGACTTTAGCAGCCCCCTGAGGGCATATAGGCCTACCCACTACACAAACACACACAAGTTCACAAATGCAGTAGATTACACTACCAAATGCTATCAACAGCACCTCTCCCTTCATATTTTCATACATTGCCTCTCATGTATTTACACATGATGCAATACTTGAGACAGGATCGCAAACACCTTCAGCAAAGCTGCGGGAATTCACTCCGTCTACTTTCTGGCAGAGCAAAACAACAGGTATAACCCAACCCAGAATCGGCCGTGAGAGAACAATGCATATCCAACAGGTCAAACAAAGCCATCGGGAGCAATGGGAAAATCAGATTCTTCTTTTAAACTGGGTTTGTAGGTCTCTCCCTCCTGCCTGTCTCCCCAGATATGTCTCCCTTAACAGCTCAAAGTAATTAGCAACGACCACATGCCAAAGGTAGGGTAGCTACCGTACACAGAGTAGGCAGACCTTATCTTTAATTTGAGACAATGAGATGCTCTGTGGGGGCTTGCGGAGAGCTGGGAGCTATAAGGTAGGCAGGCAGGCTCCCCCTCCCAAGGTCGCTTTAGTGAGACGAGCTTGTCTGGGGACAAAGGATACCCACTGTATGTGAGTGCAATTATGACAGTTTAATTATCAATTTTAAAAGCACTCGTCTTTTTGGCAAAACAAAAGGTTCGGTCTTGTTTGCACTGGAAATAAGCATTTTCAAAAAGCTCGTCGCCAAAGTGTATCTGTAAACATGACCTTCTTTCTTACTGTTTCAAACTTTGTTTCTGAGTGATACCTCTGAAAGTCCTCCAGGGCTTCCCATTAGTTACAATGTTGAGCACAGAGTTCAGCAACAAAATGGCCTCCAATCTTGGAAGCGCGCCGTCAGCCCATTCTTTGTGCTGTCAGGATGAAGAAGAGCATAAAAACTCAGAGTCAATAAAGTCATACGAAATGCTTGATATCGAAGCGCGGCGTGCCCTGATGACTGATTAAGCACCCAGGTCCAGTTGTGATGCTCTCACATCAAAAAAAAAAAAAGGGGGGGGGGACATAGTACAGAAACCTTTGAAACTACTGTGCAGGATTTTGCTCACGCTTCTGAGGCATGATGGTTGATATTGTGTTTGCTCTTCTGTTCTAACAATGATTGTCTTGAAATGATACTTGATATTAAACTGGAACATAATAGCTTGATTACAGTAATCAGTGCAGTCAGTTATGGATGGTATTTTCATAACAAGATCCTGTGAGAAGGATGTTTGGCCAATACTTAAAACATTAAAAACAAAACCAATTACTTCCTCCTTCATCATCATTACCTCCTTCATCTGAAAAATGTTGTGCAATGGAGGTTGCAGCAACATTTTTTTTGTTTTGTTTTTTTCTGGCTGTGAAGTCAATACCAGCTCAGACAAAGATGGTGAAATGAGAAAAGGGAATTCAGAGATTAAAAATGAAAGAGAGGGCCACTTTTTGTCCTGATAGTGGTTTTAGCCTGCAGCACCTGACTGGTCCTTTCTAAGTGAGACACTCGTGCAGCATTTGATCAAACCGAAACTTAAACATACTTTAAAATGAATGTCTAAACTCAGGTAAAAGTTGGCCACGGCACTTTGAATTTGCCCGAGAATGTGTTGGCTTCACGAGTGGAGAAATATACTGTTACCACCATAAAAAACTGACATTTCTGCTGGGTCCAAACATGACAGGAATTTTACTGTTTTGATGAACCACCTCAGAAAGTTGGAAACCACAACTATAATCTGTTTCAACACTCCAATCTGATACCATGATTTGATAACTGAGAAGCTGGTATCACCTTTGCTATTCCGCACACAGTATTTGGATGGTACTAAACTTCACAGAGTATCGTATACAAACACTTTCTGTCAGGCTGCAGCTCCAATTTGACATTAACACAGAAACATTCCTGACTTGAGTGAACCACCAACTTGACATGAATGTGTTTTGCACATGCAGGAGGAGAGAGAGGGAGAGAGAGAGAGAGGGAGAGAGAGAGAGAGAGAGAGAGCAGTGCGGTTTTGGACAGACCGTGTTAAGATCAGTGCTCGGGGCTAGGCAGGTTGCTATGCGCTGAAATGCTAATAAGCTTCCTGGCTCTCGGTGCAGGTCGGCTAGCCTGTGCCGACTCGTCTTGACACTTCACACACATGCTGTCTTCCACCCTTTTTAATCATTTTTGATAGGCCTCCCTGGGATGCCATCCATTTAATTTGAAAGGGTTGAGCCACCCAAACATTTTCACCATCTTTAAATAGAGGTCTGCCTCGACATGCCTGCTGCATTGTGACCCGACAAGGTGAAAAGCAGCAGAGTAAACTGCTGTTTGGGTTTAGGAGGATAATATTAGGCCAAAGCTGGTGATGACTGTAGGAAAGATAGGTGAGTGATGCCTAAGTGGGTAAATATAAGAGACAGGGGAATTTTAACAATGCCCAAGCAGTCAACACAGGTGTGAAAGCTTATCGTCTTTAGATGCTTATTTCTTTTGTAGTCCATTTAAACATGTCGTGTGTGGTTTAGCCTCTGAAAATCTTAAGAAAAATAAATAAATAAAATCAAATAAAATTAAAACTGAAGATAAAATATTAAAATCTGAAGTAAAATGAGTCTGAAAGAATATACAACTACCAAGTTCACCTTAAACTGCTGTAGTCCGACAGGGAATAAATACAATATGGGTCAAATATAATAAAGGCAGCATAATGTACCAGTTAAGCTTCCAAATCAGTTTGCAAAATCATTTTTGTTTTTGAGAAACTGAGAATGTGTACTCCCTGACAGAGTTTAACAACCACTGTCTTACTCTATATATCTTATAATTCTCTCTGAATAATCTCAGAGCCTGCAGCCAACACAGTATGGTCAGAAATGAAGCCCGGCCACGTTGTATGATTCATAGGGAAGAAATAACATATCTTATTGGAGTCTGAGAGATTTATTTACTGGCGTTGTGGCGGATGTGTAAGGGACACAATCACCAGGGATTTCACCATCCAATTTGCCAGTGTACTCTTCTATAAACATCAGTCAGAAGAAATGGGACAAATTCTACAGAAAATAATCATAAACAAACCATTACATCGCATTTTGGAAATTGTCAGGAGACACTCTTGACGATGACTATCCGCTCAGAGTCAAAGGCAGAAAAGCCCAAAAGGCAAGTGGGGATGTCTGTGTGCTATATGATATTACCGTGACTCTCAAGATAAAGATATCATACATTATTGGTTTAGACTGCCAAAGAAAGAGAGCGGGAGAGACCAGCACAAACAGATAGCGGGGGCGAGAGACAGACACATATAGAAAGAGAGGGAGAATGTTCAAATATATTGCCTCTTAGCAAAGGCACTGATAGCTCTGAGTCTCTTCTATGCGAAACAGCTGGAGTTCTCCTTGAAAACCACACTGAGCTCCACAACAAGCCTGCTTGTTAGTTTCTAACAGCGACTGATCCAGTTTTATACCCTCCGTGCTCTACTTGCACCCCGTGCAACATGTACAGTAAACCATCATTTACTCCAGTCTAATTTAGTTGTGTGCATTTGCATGCAGAGAGGCACGTTTTTAAGACACAGTAAACCCAATTGTTGCGCATGCTTTCATAAAAAGAAAAAACACAGTTTGCCATCATGGCCGCAAACCAGCATGTAACCAAAGGCTGGAAAGGAGGAATTGGCATAATTATTAATTAGTCGATATTACTGAATGGAAAAAGTCTGTCTTTGGTTTCCTCCCTAGAGCTTAATCGAACGCAGCCAAGATGAAGCTAAGCTAAACAACACCAGGCAGTTAATCTCCACTACCATACAGTTCAGATGCTGATAATGTCCACGGGTCTTGAGTGAGCGAGCGGTCCCATGTTTTTTAGATTTACTTGTTTGCTGTTGTTTGCCGTCTTTAAGTGGTCTTTTATTAAAGCCAGCCATCTTCCATAGAGCCCTAATGCATTTCACTATTCCGATGCTAATGACGGCCTAAGAACGCATTATTCACCATTAGTTTCATTTCCCTTTGAGCCTCAAATGGCGACAAACTGTCTTGTAACCATTAGAGTTTTAACTTGCATCAGGCACACCACCCGCAACCCTTTTGACAATGACTGCGGAAGTATTTCAACTTACTTATCGGGACCGAGCAGCTAAAACAAAATCTACTCTCAATCAAACTGCAGTCACTCTCCTTCCAGCTGACATGCACGGGTGCTTTCTTGGGCGTTTGAACATATGTGTGTGTGTGTGTGTCATTATGTTATCATGCATCTGTGTCTGACCAGTAAATACATCTGGGCACATGAGCGTTAGTGTGTCGTCTGTGTTGGTACATGATGTGCTAGTATGTGTCTGAGTGCATTTGAATGCTATTTGCAGAGGATTTGCAAGTCTGTGTGTGCATTTGTTTTTTTTAGAAACCTGTGTGTGTGTGCAATGCTTCCGTTGTGTGTGTGTGTGTGTGTGTGTGTGTGTATATGTGTGTGTGTAGGTTGAGGACTCCCCACTGACCTGCTGTTTGGCTACAGACAGACAGAGTGGAACTGGCCATATTACTGTTCTTACCCTGCCATCTGCTGGCTCACATCATTCTAGGCCCTGCATCCATCCCTCCGTCATAAGTACACCTCTCTCTCTCTCTCTCTCTCTCTCTCTCTCTCTCACACTCACACACACACACACACACACATCTCTCCTTCACCGTTTGATTCTGTTTTCCCTCTCTCTGTTTCTCTTCCTCTGCTTTACTAAGTTTGTCTTTGTCTCTTCATTTCTCTTTACACAGGAGCATCATCTGCCCTCGGTGTCCCTTTACACCCCCCCCCCGATGCGCGGAGAGACAGAGGGAGAGAAAGACAGAGGGGAGAGAGTAGAGGCAGAGGGAACTAAAGGGGAGCGGCGGACGATTGTTATCGAAAAATAAGCATGGTGTTTGAAAGGGATTTTAATTGAGGCATTCGTTATATTTGAAAAGGTGAAGTCCTGAGGGGACGGAGGGAGAGGAGTGGCGACCCTATTCATATCCTCAGACATTCATGAAGAATGGCATCTTTTGACTTTCCCTTTTAAAACCGTGCAACCTTAAATGGCCTAAATATAGAGGAGGGGAGGCAGACACGGTAATTCCCTGCACCTTGGGGGGCGCCACCAGAGTACGGGACAGTAGGATACAGCCGAGGACTCCAATTAACAATGAGGGAGGGTCCAGCCACCCAAAATAGAGGGAAAATGTCCTCTCTACAAGCCCCTGAAGGGGATGTCAATCCATATCTTTTTTTTCTAAAATCCTCAACTCTCTGTCACATTTTCAGCTTTTTTCCTCAGTTTTTCTTTGCTTCCTTTTCATAATCACTTGTTTCTGTCTTCTTTCTCTCTCCCTCTTTCTCTCCCCCATTCTGTCTCTGTGCAGTAATTATGTCATTAATAATGTGAGGGCCCAATGATTGTCCCGCTAATACCAGTTGTCCGGTCTGTATTTCTACAGCTTAACTTAGGAGGAAGTCATCTGTTGTTGTTTGGTAAGGTCAGCTCTTTATGAGCTCTACTTCCAGCGAAGCAGACGATCCCTCATGTTTTCTTTTACTGTATTTTGACCGTCTGGCCACTGAGTTAAAATTAGATTGTTAGTTTGTTGTAAAGTTGGTGTATGTGGACAACAGCTTGAGGCAACATGCAGGAGGTGTGTAGTTTTTGTCTTTGCACTGTCTCCAATTTCATCCTGTTTGCAGATCTGTGTCCTTTCTGAGGAAGACGATGCTCACAAGTGCAGTTCTGCATTGCCAACAGTGATCGCCCTTTAGCATCAAACTTCTTCCTTATGCAGTTTTGCTGTGAGTAAGTGAAGTCTTACCGTATTATTAGTAAAAGTTGTGTCCTTAAGCTCTGGGAAACCCCCGCAGGGACCGCTTTGTGTATGCATTGATGATTTATGCAGTGTAACTGTAACCAAGGCAGCATCCTTGATGATGAAGTTATAAAAACTTTGTTGGATGTATCGCACCCACAGAATGTATTTACCATCAGTCGTCATTTTTCATTGTCAGGATGTCTACAGTATCACACAACATCTGTGAAAACTCATTAAATATGACACTGAAAGGCTGTAAAAGTTAGTGGCAGTCACTTGTTGAAGGTTCTCTGTTCTTTTGTCCATTCTTGATGGGTAAATTAAGAGAAGCAGGAAAGAGAAAGTGATGCCAGCTACATGAAAGAGCTTGACTGCTCAATAATTGCTAGGCTCCAACACTTGGTTTTCTGCTCACTAACTCCTGATTGGGTGAAGGAACTGCCTCAATTAATGTGTCAGTAATCTCCTGCAAGGTTGTTTAGCTGCAAAAAATGCTGCTTGACATTCCATGTTGGATGGGATAAGGCACGTTCGGCTTCATGACTGAGGTTTCTTAAGTGGTGCGGTGTCAAACGGAGGGTGAATGAAATAATGACAGCCAGATCAGACCTGCAAAAGATAAGCATCCTGGCAAAAGTGTGCACACGCATCTATGCACACATTTATGTGCACATCAACAAATACTTATTCTGATCTTACGAAATCCTTGATAACAATGCTGATAATAATCACAGCTCAGTCATAATCACTTGTACAAAACAGCCTGAGTTAGTCATTGAGCTCCTCGCCAAAAAAAATCTGTTCTTTGTTGCATTTTATTTGGACTTTTACAGCGAGCCATAAAAATCTCTAGTCAGAATCAGAGGCATGCTGGCCAAAGCTGACATCCACTGCTAATGAGTGGGGTGTTTGTCTTGAGTCTGGCGGGATGTGGTTTAAAACTGCATGTCTAAATAAGGTGCAGATTATTGATTAAGATTTAAATTAATGTGATTAGAGTTTTATTCGACTACTATGTACTTATGGTTTGGGCAGTCAACTGAACGAAGAACAACAATCTGTACAGACCTGACCAATAGCCAAAGGCTTACAAGAAAACCCCCCCCCCCCCACACACACACACACACACACACACACACACACACGGCTTACATGCAAGACAACAAACAGATTTATGCAACCACACACATGCAGCCCCTCTCGTAGTCTACTGTATGCTTGCAGAGACATGAATACATACACCTAAACACACAACAGCACCTCAACAGTTTGTCTAATAATTATGCAAATAGTGCGCACTGAGCAAAACCCTTCAAACAGCAGCAGGCGCACCGTAGCGCTCTCCTCCTGTTTTATGTCTCTTTTCCGCTCATTATTCTAATTTTGCATTTGGCAAAGCTTCAGTCTTACTAAAAGTTTTACGAGATTTGTTGTGTGTAATAGCTTTAATATTATTTGCTACTTCTATAACGAAAACAAGCTGCCGTACTGGATTGCACCACGACACTCATTTGCAATAAAGGCACATTTCCAATATCAGAGTGCACGTTCTGAGCAAGTGACCAAGTTGAGGTGTGATCTGTTATTTAGACAGGTTGGATGCACTTCCTCACTGCCTGAAATTTCCCCTGGGGCTCTCTTCCATTTCTCACTGTCATGGATTTGAATCTTTTTACCACTGAACTCTTACAATTACTGAACATTCATCACCTGCCTACCTTCTTAGCTACCTAGATACTGTGTGGAGACCAGAGATATGGGGCACACTGGTGCAGTCGGGAATACCAAGTAACACTGCTGCTAAAGCAGTAATGAATTCTTATATCTTGAGATAGCAGGAATCTCTTTTTTCTTGTCTTGGTGTCTGGGTGTGCATGTTTTTCCAGCTGTGCGAAGGTTTTGAGTGGTTTGATCTCTTATATTTATCGATATATTCAATCGTCACAATAGTATTTGCAAATGTACAATGTTTAACTTTTCTACATGGAGCTCCCTGCTCATTTTCTGGTAAAAATCCAGATGATTCAAACTACAGGCTGTAACTCTGCATCTTTTTTATATGCCTGATGTATGAAAACGATTTTAATAGTTTAATGTTGGAATCAGACATTCTGTGATACTTATATCAGTCCAAATACAGTGCTGAGGAATTACGGGGTATGGAGGAGGAAGAGACCAGCACGGTCAAGAGACAAGTACCGCCAACTGGTGAGGAAAGGCTTCCAGTGGCTTCTGGGTGTTCTAGGTTTTCTACATTTTGATCAAAAGGGAATTGGGTCGAAATTTGTACAGATGTGGAATAATTTTACAGACAGACAGAAACTGAAAAGGATGCACATATTAATCAATAAAAAATAATGATATGTACATAACATATTTCACTTTGGGTAAATAGAATTCATTTTTGACTCATTGATTCTATTCATTTGTTTCGAAACAATAAGGGTCCTCTATACTGTAAATAACTCAAAATGATTTTTAGTATCGTGCACAACCCATTGTAACCACAATAACTTATAACCAAACGCCACTGTATATCTTTGCAGCTTTTCTCTCATGAATAAAAGGCCTACTCTGTGAGGTGAGAGGATTTGCCCCCGTGGCGCTCCTAGTCGCGCCCTCCAGTCCCTTGTGTTACTCACGCTCACTTGTAGAAGTCCCTTAACGCTAACCCAGAAAGCATAAATATATTATAATCTCATCACCTGTCCATTTATACAGGTGTCACCCTGCCGCGCAACTTGATTTCCAGAAGGGCAGCAGTTTTTCCTGTGGCGGCGATTGAAGTCACAGCATTATTATCAGGCAAAATGTATTCATGATAGCAGAGGTCCGAGCGCCCTGTGGGCTTTGTAATATAATACCAGACCTCTTTATCAAATTTAACAGTTTATTGGAAACAGCTTGTACACATGATTTAGGCACAGGACGGTACAGCAAGGCTCCGGGTGTCCTCCTAACACACCTCTCATACACACCTCCACCCACACACACAACCAAATGCACAGACACACACACACACACACACGCATTATGAAAACTCACAAACACATGCAGCGCACCCACTCAAACAGTGACACTCAAACACGCACGCATTTAATCACACATCTCCCTCCTCCTCCTCCTCCTCCTCCTCCTCCTCCTCCTTCTCCTCAGCAGTGCCTCAGCTCTCCTCCGCTCTCCACCATATCTCATGCAAACCTCTCATCGGATGAGGTAACGTATTTTTTCTGTGATTGTCTCTTTTGCACTTTGTTGTTTGTTTTCTCTGAAGAGCAGTGCGATAACAAAAGCATGATATGACAAATGGACTTTGTGCCTCATAGACAGATTTAAATAAGTGATAGGTTACTAAACGGGATCTACCCTCCTATCTCATTTATATATATACAGCATGCACACACACACACACACACACAAGGGTGCACATGTGGATGAACACGATACTTGCATGCAAGCACGTCTGTGTGCAGACTTAAAATGGATAGATTTTGATATATTTCTTATTACCAGCTACATATGAAATAACCAGGAATCTGATTCATCAGGATGCATTAAGTGCACTTTTTTCATAGTTTATTTTTAGACATCTGACTCAAAACATAGAAGTGAGAAGCGATAAATAAAACGTCATTATATTATCAAAACTGATCATTTATTCTGTTTAATTTTAAAGGGTCCAGGGACTAAATAGGACACATCAACTCCAGTGTCACAACATCCTCCAGACAACAAGTTTTCCTTTCCTCTTTAAGATCTCCTATGGGGACGGTAAATAGAAACCATCAGTTGGCAAGGCTAATGATTTAAAGGGATGGTCAGAGGTCGTACGCTGGCTATTAATGATCCCTTTTTAACAAAAAGCACACACAGGAATCCGTCCAATCAGAGGGAGTCGAGAAGTCACCTGGGGCCTCGAGAAGAAGATCTGTCTGGTTAAGGTTAGACTGAGGAAGAGCAGAGGCTGAGCGATCTGCTCTGATGTCTGTGCATGCATGTGTGTGTGTGTGTGTGTGTGTGTGTGTGTGTGTGTGTGTGTGCGCGTGTGTGCGTGTGTGTGTGCGCAAACAAGGAACAGTTCAGTCAGCATCATCAAAGTGTTTGAGTGCATGTATGAATGTGGACAAAAAACATGTGGTTTTATGTTCTCATTTGCTCGTCTTTGGTTTGTGTCCATCACTACATGTTATCTGAGTAAAAAAGTAAAAGTGCAGCACTGTGCGTTGGAGTTTCAGCACGACTATAATGTATAATAAAAGTACATGTTTTGAAGCTGTGAAGGAAACCTGTTATATAATGTAGAAATCCTGCGTCTGAAAATGAGGTATTTTGAGCTGTGACTACAACATTTGTTTACTCCATCTGACACTTTCAAATTTGGAAGCACTCTCATAAAAAAAATAAATAAATAAAGATAAGTTATAAAAAAAAAAATTTTTTTTAAAAGTGAAAATCACTGCAGCTCCAGATTTACCAGACATTATTGCCTCTGGATGAAACAGTTAACATTCTATCCAGCTCATATTTGCTGGCAAAATTGCCATACTCAGGATGCAGGCTTAAAATGTTGCCGGCGTGCCACGGCTTAAAGGTTTTCAGCGTGTTTAGCGACTGCACAGCTTTAAGTATAAACATTCATTAATCCTTTCAGCCATTTCTGCCCTCAACAGGAGTTTGCTGTATGACGGAGGTTATCTGTGCAACAAGGAATGAGCTTCAAGCCTGACTGACCCAAGACCTCTGTCTGTCAAAAGCAATCTTTGTCTGTGTACTGTTATACTCTGTACACCCTGTGCTCTTTTGGCTTTTAACATGTCTCATCTTCTTCAACCGTTGTCACACCTGCTTTATTCTAATCCATTGTATTCTATTCCTGTTCCCCGACTAAGGCTCCCATCAGTCCTGTGGAAGTTAATTATGGGAGCCAAGCTGTTGAGGGGTTGAGGAGAAGCTTTTTTGCCTAAACACTGGATTTACACCAAGTCTGGCAACGCCACCGAGCATTGTCTGCCGTGATAAAATATGGACGGAAGTGCTGCTAGGCAAATCGTTTATCAGCCAGGTTTAGCATGCACATGTTAAAATGAAAGACTGTGCTATCTGCATAGGTTGTGTGAGCTTAGTTTAGTGTAGCCAACACCGTTTGTTGTGTATAAATGGCATGCTGGCTGTCGCCCCTGTGGGACGTGATCAATCACACATTGCCTGCTTTGCTCTCTAACAGCTATGGGCAAATCTATTCTAAATATTCAAACTAACATTTCAGTGGCACCTTAACTGCATGCTTTGTTGCTTTGTGCTTCCTGCCTTTGTTTGGCACCGGTGTAAGAATTTTAAAAAACCTGATTTTCCTCGTTACATATTCTAGATTTTAAAAACAATCAGCTTAACTTATCTCTAAACTCTTCTAGAAAACTCATTTCGTACCATAGCACTAATGGTCCATTATGATAATTAAATCTAGCATATTTCTTCAACCAAGAACAAGCCATTATATGGAGCATGAGCTGGCATGTTTGCTCTGTCACAAAGCGGCCTCTAAAATAACTCTGCATGCTCAGTTTAGTCTCCCATTCCCAATTTGCCTTAATGAGCCGGTTCAAGCTGTCAGCCACAGAGAGAAAGGAGCTCTGACGACTGTCAATCTGTGGTGAGTGGAGGGGAAGACAGAGATGAATGGATAGATGGAAAGAGAGGGAGGAACAGAGAGAGGTTTAAGGAGGTGGAGAAAGGTCAGGCACAGATTACACTGGCAGTCACCGGAGCTTCAGGCAATAAAGTAGAGAAAGGATGAGAAGGAGAAATCCTACTCTTCACAGCTGGTGTTCACACGAAAATCTACCTACAAACTTCTGAGATTTTTTTGTCATTTTAATAACATGGGGGGGGGGGATGGATGTCCACATATTACAGTCACTCATAGAAGAAAGATGAAAAGAGGTATAAAAGAAGTATTTGTACTATTGTGAAAAATATGCAGACCTAAATACCAGAGGAGGACAGAGGCGGTAAGGCGCAGTAATCTACATATCACTTTAAATTCACTTTAGCATATCTTAATGACATAATCACTGACCGAATCAATGTCATTCTCATAAAAAGCTAAATTCTCAGTGTTTTTGTCAATTTCGAGGGGGGACCTTTAGTACATGGCTATTAACAAGTAATCACAAGAGGTGTAATAATGAAGAATGCCCTTCATTTTTGCAGAGGGCAAGGTAGACATCGGTGTCCAGCCCTCGTCTTCAGAGGAAAATATGGAGGGAACTTAGGTGTTTGATGATGCGTTTAATTCACACAGGAATACATTAATATGATAGTCAGTGGAGCGGCAAAGCCCTCAAGTAAGGTTCTCTCATTAGTATGTTTCTCTATTTCTTTTTTTAATTATTCAACAAAAAAACGAGGAGCCGCATGACAGATGTATTGGCTGTGTCAAGAAGGAATGATTTGAATTTGAATTGTGCATAAAATCGTGCAATTATAAGAGCTCATTTGTGCATGTGAACAAAATACAGGCCTCTAATGAGTGTTGACTCTGGAGCAGGAGTCAAATGATGGGTGTATTTTAATGCAATATTTATTCTCTTTTCCAGAACCCGGTCACATTTTTGAGTGTCTGAATGTCGTGGATAGAAAATGCCCACACAATATAAGAAAACGACATCCTGAGCTACAACAGCAGCCCAGGTGGACCAGGCCAAGGCTACCGCACCCTTCGCGTGTTTCTCTCACTTCAAAAGCATACCATTTAGAGTGAGCAATGCCCTGTACAAGCTTGATGCTTGTACAAGTCAGTCTCAAATCATCTCGGTGGGCTATTATCTCACTCAGCCATTGTCACAACTGGTTGGGGAGGCTTTCATCATGCTTATAAGGTAAACACCTGATCTGCACACACTGGGGTATTGTCTTCTGGGCTCTGCTTAGACAGAACACAGGAGTCAACTGCATGAAATCAGAGAATTATTAACGATGCACTTAATCATTCGAGAGAAAAGCGTTTGTATATAAAAAAATATCGACACTGCAGCAACGATTTTTATCAGCTTATCTGCAGTGAACGTTAGAGTTTATCTAGCTGGTTTGAAAGGGTTTCATTTATCAAAGAAATGGAGACTTTTCGCAACAGTTCAAGAATTTCATGAAAACAGTTTGTGCTCTCAAGAGGCAAAACCAGGATTGTGTTTAATATATTCAAAACATGCTGTATCTCGAAACATTGACAAATATTGAGGTTTGTTGCAAGCAGTATCGTGTGTGTAATGTATTCTTTGTTACATTTGACCTTGTTTATTGGGGGTAAACCATTAAGTATGTATTTTTTTTCTAGCAGTTGTTCTTGTTTTGTGGTCTCCGATTACCTAATTACAATGGGTGTCTTTTTTTTTTTTTCCAACAAAAAAAGAAAAAGGTGGGGGGGTTCTTTAACTGATTCTCATTATTGTCTCTTCTTAATTTTCCTTGACACAGTTAACCACACTGTCACACAGCTTTGACTTGAGGTTAACACCAACCTCCTGCAAAAGGTTAGGCAGGTAATTCATTGCTTGATTGGGCTCTCTCTGCAATTAATCACGCTTAAATGCATACCCTCACAGAGTGATCATTTAGGAATGATGATTAATGAAAGTGTCAAATATTTCTCACATCCCACTTGTTATTGGGCGGCCACCGTAATGTGGGTCGCGGCTGTGCTCTGCAGTAACTCTCGGCCGCTGCTGGGATTGTGCTCACACACCCGAAAATAGGGGAAGGTGATCGTGTGAGTTAATTCCATCTCTTATTGTTTTGTGTCTTCGGTCCTCTTTGAAAAGCCAGCTGCAGTGCTGCGGAAGCCATTTGTGGGAACTTGCACACATCAAAATACAGGTGCAAGGTCGGGAGGACGAGCGGCGCACCTTGTGGGCATGACGTGTGAGATAGTTGTGTGTCAGTGATTGTTGAGTCAATTAATTATTGAACTTGGCAAGAAATCAATCGTTCCAGTAAGGTGATCCCATTTCCAACTGGCAGCATATTGAGACGGTAACCTATGACAATATTAATCACTAGCACAACAGCAGGCTAATTCCCACATGTAATTAGTCTACATTTTAATTCATCGAAAACTAGCACTTTTCTAAACTCGCTTAATTATGTACTTACACTTAATTATAGTCCCCACCCCCCACCCCGGTTTGTTTTCAGTGCCACAGATGGAAAAACATATTTATTTTGGGGAAGAAGAGATAAAATAAAAACTCCACCTGGGAAAGGAGCGGCAGGTCTCTGCTGAGTTGTGCTGCGTCTGGTAGGAATTTACTGGATTAGCTCAGTCACAAAATGTGAGATGAACCACATTGTCAATCACCCTCAGGGCAGAGCAAGGGAGGAAGAGCTGTCAATCAAAGCGGGTCTTCAATCGTCCCATTCACATCGCCTCCTGGAATCAGTCTCTCCCGCTGACTGCTCTTTGACATTTAACGCACTGGGGCCACGAGGATGGAGAGGAAAAAACATCCTCAGATCCTCCCTTTCTTTCTCTCTCTCCGTCTGTCTGTCCTCAATCTTTGTGCTTTAGCAGAGGCAGAAATGTGTGTTTAAAGTAATGACACTGTTCATTTAGCCTGA
Source organism: Pempheris klunzingeri (assembly GCF_042242105.1). NCBI lineage: Eukaryota > Metazoa > Chordata > Actinopteri > Acropomatiformes > Pempheridae > Pempheris > Pempheris klunzingeri. Next base: position 7,898,147 of record NC_092032.1, on the reverse strand, counting down.
GACAATGCAATAGCTGTGAGAAATAACTGTATAGCAGACAAAAAGTTGCAGTAACTCTTAAAGTGCAACGGCAACAGGCAACTATGGAGCGTGCGATAAAAAGAAAACGGATTGGACATGTAGAGCACTGCAGAGTTATGTATTGTTCTCATTCTGATACATCGGTTATAATATTCTGTTGCGAGGTTGAAAACACACGACTTCCCCTGAACAGTATCTCTTTTGGGCATCTACTTTTCTTGAGATGCATTATGAAATTCACAGCAAGCTCATCAATAAAAAACATTTGCTAAAGCTCAAACAATAAATGCACCCAATTTACCAATCGAGTCCATAAAAAAGAAAGGGGGGGAAAAAAAAAAAACAGCATCTGAAAAACTGCTAATCTGCTAAACAGATAATACCCTCCTCTTCTGAAAGATGCTGGGGGATGAAAAATCCAAGTGCAGTTTGTTGTCGTTTTTATGTGTTTTCTCTCCTCTTGTTTGTATTCCAGGGCAGCCGCCTGGCTCCGAGTGAGGTATACAGAGTCATTGCTCTTTTGGCTCCAGCCCTGACACCTTGTGCCCTCAAGTGTGGACTCCTTAGCCGCGATCTGATCAGCATCTTTATAGTTTATCAGCCTGGGGGTTCAATTTTGGCTTGGATGCTTTTACAAATGAACGCAATCACTGGTGAGCCTTCGCATCCTGATTGCATTGAGAGAAGCGGGTAGAGGAAAGTTTAGTGGATTACCGTGCCACTTGAGGATGGAGCACAAACACACTGAGACAGCCACAGAGAGGGCCGTCTGTGCCCCCCCCCCCACCCCACAACCTCCTGCCTGGGCTACTGGCACTTGCCGCTTGTACTCTGTCTTATTTGACTAAAATAATATAATTGTCTCCCATCTTATTGCTTGTAAAGCCATCTTCTGTCTGCAGGCGATGTGTGTGATCAATGCACTATCTAACAGAATCAATTCTTCCAGGAATACCTTGTGTTTGTGAAATGATTCCAAGCAGCTGCAGCAGAAGATGGGGCTGGAAGTGGGATCCTCTGGTACTCGGATTAGTTTAGCGACTTGGACCCTCCAGTTCACACTGAATAGTGTGGCTCTTTGCCCATTTCTCATGTTGTGTTTGTGTCTGTTGCGTGTGTGTGTGTGTGTGTGTGTGCGTGTGTGTGTGTGAGCGTACACGTGTGTAAAATAGGCTTCCCGGGGAATTCACATTCATATTGCCAGTTATGCGCATCACCCCTCAAACATCTTCTAAGCAGTTTATTCCACTTGTAACTGCCACAGTATTGGTCCCCTTGAGATGTTTTCATCTGTACTGGAAAATGGTAATAAATGTCATGTCATCTGTTTGGTAATATAAAACAGATTTCCAGAATTTTACTAGAGAAAATGACTATGTGCTGATCATTTTCAGTGTTTTTGTGTTTTTATCACTTCCAGTATTTCTATGTTTCATCAGCCATTTTTTTTATCTTTCAGTACTTAGTTTATGTATTCTGTGTACCACATATATTCAAACAAAAAAAACCTGTATGCAACCAGGAAATAGCTTAATAATTACATCTTTATGTAATGTAACATACATACTTGAAATCCAAACAATTTCAAGTAATAACATTTCCCAGAACTGCAACTTCCTTCGATCCAAACATGACTGCAATGAAGGGGCGCATCACATCACATCACATCACATGAATGAATTAATGTCCCACTGCCATTTCTGACATTCTGATCCCAGTGTGCATCCCTCCTCTAATTCTAAAACTAAACAATGATATCAAAAGTGAATTATGGGAAACCTCTGGGGTGGATGGAGCAGAGTAATATGCCAAAAAACTATTATAGAGGGAAACTGTGGGAATAGACCCCTCTGGAGGAGCAAAAAAAAAAAAAAAAAAAGGGTGAGTGAAGAGAGGATTGAGGAGCGGGATCAAGCCAAAGGGACCCATTTTGGCAGGTCAGGTTGTAATTGATTGTCAATGGAAATCTCTGTGGCAGTGGCAAGTTTGCCTTAACATGTCTCATGGTGGGTTTTTTTCTGACATGGAAATAAGAAAACATCATGCAAAAGAGTGTGATTGACGTTTTGAGCATGTTGTTGTAATACCGTATAAACTACTGGCTAGGAGAGCCCTTAGCAAAAGCCGTATCTGGTTTAATAAGCGCAGAGAATTTCCCAGGAAGTACCATGGCATATTGAGTTACTTCTACACGCAGCAAAAAAAAAAAAAAGACACTTTATGCAAATTCAGGTATGCCTTGGCAATTGTCATTCAGTTGTTTAGTCCAGTGGTTTAATTCGATTTAGGGGAAAACAGCAATGCCAAATTGTGTCCTTCGATAACATCGCTGCAATGATTGAGTTATGCGTTATTGCATTTGTGACTGGAGTTTGGTGTGCTGCTCCGCAGTTTCAGCCTTTACCTGGGAACAACTCAACCAGCAAGAGAAGTCAGGTCCAAAATCCTTTCATTTCCTTTGTAAACCACATGTCATGTTCTATATTAGGTGGATAAAGGACGTATGTGCCTTCATGTCTGTGCACCTTAGATCTGGCTGGAGATCCCCCCCTCCCTTTTGTTCCTCCCCTTCCTGTGCTCTGTTTACTTTCCTACAGTCTCATCTTCGTGTGTCTTGTTTTGTCTCTCTTTCTCTCCATGACTTCTCTCCCTCTCTTCTCCCCCTCGCAGTCTCCCTCCACCCTGCCAGTGCTCTGCAGCGCCGGCCTCAGTCCATTCTTTGGGTAGCACAGGAAGTGAAACTGTAACACAGAGTTCACTTGTAATTGGCCACGGTCACGCTAACCAAACAGGAAGGAATCTGCAACTGATTAGAATTCTTCCTCCTGCAATAATAGTACCCTCCTCCCCCCCGTCACCCCACCCGCCCCCACAAAATTAATTACATTCGGGGGTCTATTCCCACTATTGGTTTTCCTGTTTTGAAGCTGCATTATAAAAGGGAAAAATCCCATGACAACACAGTCTAGCTGGTTTTTCAATTACATAAAGATGGGGCAAGTCATAAAGGGCTGAGGAAGCACAGGCAGACATCCATCTATCCATCTCTTCATCCGGACAGGGAGCCACTGGCTGGTCAGATCAGTCAGCAAGACACAGACTGCTGAATAATCTCTTCGTGACTCACACACACACACGTGAATACACACAGACATACACGGACCTCACAATCTCTGTCAAATGCCGTTCGAACCAAACTTTCTAAACAATGTTCCTCAATTCTTAATATTATCTGTAATATTACATTTGGGATTTTTAGGGAAACAGATAATTTGACAACTTGTACATATTTATGCATCATTTTTCCACCACTTTCAGTCCTATTCCTTCCAATGTTTTCAGATTTGTGGAATCTATTTTAACATTTATTTTCCCAAAGATCGTAAAAACTTAAAATTATGTAAGAAAATGACAGAGCTGACAGTAGGAGTTTTCACGTTTTAATCTAAAAAGGTAAATCCTGCTACTTTGTGGTCTGTAAACAATGAGGGACACCAGTGATCATATCATAGTCATCACAGTCATATCTTATTTTCCTTCTGTTTCCAAAACGCCATGTACATTTGAATATATATAAGAGTGTGTGTGTGTGTGTGTGTGTGAGTGTACAAATACATTATGAATTGTATGTTTAAACCATAAGTGCGTTGTGCCATCTGGCATCAATACCACAGGAGCCAGGAGTCCACCATTTTTTTTTCTATTTCAGTAGAAATGTTCAAAAAGAATCAGCTTGTGTGAACGCTGCCCACCTGAAAACTGTTTTGATGTTGGATTTTGAACAAGTGCATTTGCTTGATGCGACATATTCATTTCATAAACGAGGTTAAGCACACAGGAACAGCAGGACGTCGTGGTGCACATGAAATGTTTAAATACTGCGGTGTACAACACCTTTCAAAATAAAATGAAAATAAAATTGAAGAGATGCATTTTCATCTCATCTTCACAGAGAGACACAGAGAGCCGGGGCTGCTTCAAAAATAAATGAATGCCTAACAATGTTTTTGATGTCCTATATTTAAATTTGTACGGTTACTTACATTACTCCTACTTCCCTGGTCTTGGAACTAATCCGATTGATATGGAAATGGGGTGCTCTGTTTCATGACAGAGTTGAGGAGAGAGAGCGAGAGGGAGAGAGAGAGAGAGAGAGAGAGAGGGAGAATTCCCAGGTTCGCTCCTACTCAAAATGTGCTGAAAACAGATTTTCAGAATCCTTTGGCTTCATGGTATTGGTTATAGGGGATTACACAAACCACTTAAAGCTCGACAATGAGCTGCTCTTTTCAACCAACAAAAAAGTCCTTCATGCTGGACACATTCTCCACGCTCGGGAGGTTAATCAGAAACAAATTAAGTAAATATTGTGATTGTGTCGGGCGCCATCAACACACATAAGATTACATTTAATGACACTGAAATTTTAGATTAATAATTTTTTTTAGGAGCAAGATGTTTTTTGGTCTTTTTACATTTGTGTATTATAATATTGCTTAATGCCATAGGGAAATAGCTAAGATAGTGTTTTAGAGGCATAGACTGTTCCTATAATGAAAGAAATATAGAAATACTAAACCATGGCAATGTGTGTCAATCAAAGTTAGATGCAAAACCTTTATTTATTAAAACAAATGTTGCAACATTACTGGAAAAAGTTTAGTTATGTCTGCATTTATTTACAGCCTTATCTAAACCATTATGTCGTTCCAGTTTGAATCAGTCAGGGTGGTTCAGATACAACTGTTACTGCTTTGTTAGGGGACTTTATAATAAAATCATAATTTAGTTCACAAACCAGGACCAGCTGACCGGATCATGGTAATTTTTGTTTTTTAAAGAAACATGTAAAAAAGAAAACATTTATTTTACAGTGTTGTGCAAACATTTTCTATCATATATAACTTACAAACTGTTTTTATGTATACATGAAAATCATTCATAGAATAAAAAGAAATGTTTTTTATTTGGCTTTTGCGTGAAACACCAACATAAACCCTTTATCCGACACACTCCAGCTAAAGGAAATAATCTTCTTAATTTAACTGAACTTCCACTGAAGTAAAAACATGATTTTCCTCAACCTAACATAGACTACAGTGTTTCCTAAAGCTCAGTAACATAAATCACACATGTGGTGTGCAGCTATTGCAACAGCACAATTAAACCGGCATCTCCAAGCTTCCTGCTCACAACCCGGGCAAATCCTTATCTGCTGCAAACTCCTCTTTTTATCTTAAACAGCATTTAAAATCATCACTTACCAATTCCCTTCTTTAGCTGAACAGCCATTCAAGCGTGTGTTGTCTGTCATTGGGGTTGAAAATTGGGGAATGGGCTGGAAATTGGAACCACCGAGGATGCCGTCCTGGAAAAAGAGGAAATCAAAGTTAAATGAGATCATGCATGCCAAGAGAATGTTTAACCAAAGGGCAAAAAGGAAGCTGGAGATAACAGAGAAGAGAAAACCGCTTAATGTTGTGTTACTGCAGTCTGTTTGGAGTCTTGTGTGCTTGTGTGTGTGTATTTGGAGGGTAGAGGGGGTGTTACTTGTCGATGCACATTAAACTGTCATTTTATACATCTGTTAATATATGTGTGTGCAACTGCGTCTGTAAACATACATCTTTTTTAAGTAAATACATGACGATGTTTTTGTATTTGATGATTTACGCGATCAAGGATATCTCGTGCATCCGAGCATGTGTGTGTTTTTATAGCCTCACAGGTATGTCAACATATAGTATTTGCCATTTTACTATGCATGTGTGTGTGTGTGTGCAGGTGTGTATATAGGTGACAGCATTGCAAAAGTTCATCCCATAATGCAGTGTCTGAAAAAAGAAATGTCTGAAGTGGTCCACCGCAAACAATTAATCTTGAGCCTGTGATTGCACTGAGGCCCAGTGATGCAGATTTCCCATGACAAGTTCACTTCAAAAGAATGGAATCTTGCCCCACCCAGACAGCCTATGGTTAGATGATAGACAAGCAAATGCTTTGTTTTAACATGACAGAACGCTGCAGCGCAGGGAGCATAGAGAGGGATAAATACTTTTGTATTTATGCAAGTTTCAAACATTCATGAAACAATTGCAAGCGACCAGATTGCCAAAAAAAGATGTGGGGTTAGAAGTCAGGTGACTTACATGCAGTATTATTTACTTAACTATAACCTGTGACTGGGTAAAAAAAACAGTACATGAATTGAATATTTACCTTCCCAAGAAATTCAAACAAACAACAGGAAAGTGTAAAAAGAGAGTGAAAGAGACGGGAAACACTTGTGTGAATGTATGCAATACATACTGCTATCTGTCATCAAAAGATAACAAAGGAAGCAATGAAACCGGTTCAGTAAAAATCACTGATTATCTGATGTTTGATTAAAATAGTGTTTATCAGGAGAGCTGTGGATAATCCTTTATCTAACACTGGCCTTTCAGCTGACGTCTAATCTTTGCATTTGTTTGTGCACCTTCTTCGCTGATGGAATCAGGGATCCCTGCATAAGATCTCCGTGACAGACAGGCTGGAATGGAGCATGTCTGGATTATGTTTATTCAATTTAACTGAGCATTTATCCTCCTAGGTATTGTTGCCAGTGTGTGCTCTGTGTGTAAGCTGAGGAAGCAGAGTGATCATGAGGGAGAGAGAGAGAGAGAGAGAGAGAGAGAGGGATGACAGGAGCAGCGTTTCCAGTTCATGAGCTGAGGTGAGAGTGCACTGAGAGGGAAACATGCAGCCAGCCTGCACATGTCAAGGTCAGAGGAAGCATTCTTCCAAAGAACGAAGGGAGAGGTGGAGACAGATCGAGATCTCGTTCTCATGTACCTTGATGTGGCTTTGAAGTGCTTTACCAAAAAAGATCACAAAAACACCCACCAATTAATTAAAGCATTTTATCATCCCACAAAAAAAAAAGTATTAACTATAAATGTGCACCGATTGTGCTGCACACAAATACTGCATTTGTTGACTGATATTGTCAATAACTTTGTTTGAGCTGCTTTCTCGCCACAGCCTCTCTTTCAAAGAGGTTTTTTTATAAACTCACCTACTTTAAAGTTGTCAATTTTACACAGGGTGATGTCATGTGAACAGAATACCTGTGGGTGTGTGCCATCTTTTCACTGAATCATTTGGCGCTGCGCTTTATTTCTTAATTCTCACTGCCATGAAACACTTCAGAAAGAATATCAACCCAGAAGCGATATTTTCTGCAAGCAAAAACTAGTTCAAAGACATTTTTTCTCACTTCCCCCCCAATACTCAACTTACTGTCCTGGCATCTCTTCAATTTCCAATTTGCAATGACTTTTACAAGATTTTTTACTGACTTTGCCGCAACACTGAAGCCCCCCAGGCCAGTGGGTCATATAATTATTATGTGCAGGAAATGATAAGCATGTTTTAAAAGAAAATTAGGTTTAATTGTGGTGTACAGTTGCAATGTGAGCATGAAATCACAAAAGTCAAACTTAAGAGACTTTTGCATTATTTAAACAATTTGGATTGATTTATGTTCGGTATGATTTTCACAGGCTCATGTTGTTTCAGTATTAGGCTGAGGTAATATTCCAGACATATTTTAGAATATGACTGGATTAACTTTGGAACCATTTTTTAAAATTTTTCCTGGAAACATTCATAAAGCCGCCTGCATCTTTTAACTTTGTGACATGCGTCAGGCTGAGGGAAAAACGAGAGGCATGCTCTCAACAAATGGCTGCCATTTGATTGTTTAATTCAGGCGTTATTTCTAGTGATAAGGTAAACTTGTAATATGCCCATCTTCGAATGCAAAGCACTGATGACGGACAAAGCTGGTACACAGAAACTCTGTGTGCTCAGTGCAGGGCCGTGCAGTTCCTATGACACATAAAGATAACCTCACACTTCCATTAGCCGGTGACAAAGCTCCAGGTTTCACCTCACACCCCATAGTCCCTGACTTACACATCGGCACCAATCAGAAAAGCAGGCCAAAGATGGGAAATAGAAACGAATGTGCGAGGTGTCCTTGGAGTAACCAAAACAACTGCGAGTCCAATTTCCTCCTTTGTCACTTTTTGTACCTTTACACTCAACCGGAGAGCGAGCTGAGAAAAGAACATGTTGTCGGCCTGACTAAAACATTGGCAGCTCTCCTGCCCGTGTGTAAAGCTGACATCCAGTTTCCTGAGTGAAGTCATTTCCTCAGTAGACGCTTTGCACAAACACAGGACTTATATCCGAGAGGGGGGCTCAGGGGCACTTGTCTTGAGGAAAAGGGCTGATGGCAAGCATTCACCTTTAAATTTAATTTTACCGTTTCATCGTTGAGCACAGATAAGAGATTCGGTAGCCGCGGTTAACTGGGAAAATATTATGACAAATGGACTTTATTAATATTTTCCCCCATTATTCATGACAATAACAACAGTGTTCTCTGATGGTAATGGTGCATGTGTGTGGATGCATCAGTAGGAAAGGCAAGGGTACTTATTATGGAGGCAGTGCTATGATGAATGTGTCAGAGCAACTCAAACTTAATCTACACTGCATTACATGTTGTTTTGAATGTACCTCGCTGATATGCCTATCTTTAATGTACTATCAAGTGCAGGGAGCAGAATTGCTTTAGTCTCTAACTTCAGTGTGGTGGGGAAACAGAGAGAGAGAGAGAGGGAGGCTTTAAAATACTGTCTGTGAGAAATGCAAAATTTATGAATACCCCCCTCACATCTCAGCGTGATTTATGTGAAATAATAATACACTATTTAATGCTTAAACATAGCTAGGAGCGATCCCTGGCTATCAAGATGTACAATGGAGTAATGGGGCTGGAAGACAAATCACCTTGTGGACTTGTGATGCTTATTTAAAGGTGCTCAGGCAGATATATTAAACTATATGTAATTGTACACTAACTCTGTGCTGTAGGCAGAGGCGGCAAACACAGGAGGAGGCCAGTCATGATGCAGATGGAGTGGTGTAATCAATTTGACTCAAGCATCAGCATCCACGGCAGAGAGGAGGTAGAGGGAGGGAGGAGAGAAGACTCTTCGATCTGCTACGCTGTCATCTTATTTAGGCTTTAGCCTTTATTCACACATCCCATACATCAATCCATACTTTCAAAGTGCAGAAAAACTTAGGGAGTTAAATAAGTTGAAATAAAGCTACAAGCAGCGATGAACACCCCCCTCCCCCTCCCCTCTCCATGCAAGTGAGGGAGAGCAACAGCCATGGTGTCACGACTGGAGGAACATCAACATGGCTTAGAGATTCTGTAGAGTGAGGAATATATTATTCCTTAATGCAGCAATACATTTAGTGGAGGTCGTCTAACATGCATATATGTTGGCCATTGCACAAAGGTAGCGCCATGACCATGTCACACCCTAGCTCAATTGTGATATCAACTGAAAATACTTAATAGTTTCAAGAGAAAAGATTCTTACGTTTTTGCACAGCTTAGAGCTTTCAAACGTGTGCGAAAAATGAAAATTGACACACAAAAAGCCAAAATGGCAGACTTCCTGTTGGACAAAATAATCTTAAAGACAAGATGAAAGCAAGTATCTGACCAAACAGGGGCGTTACAGAGCCCACCGGCCACACTCGAGCCCAATCACTGCAGAACTTTGCCAGTTCTGACTTGTGTGCCAATTTTGGTGAGTCCTCAAACATCCTAAGCTTTTCAAAAATGCAATTCCAAGGAAGAATAATAATATAAAAACAATAGGTTCCTGGCACTATTAGTGCCAGACATCATTGGGTCCCTGGCACTTAGGATAAGATTAGAATAAATGATATATTTCTGCATGAACACTGAGAAAAAATGCATCTGGTTGAAAGGTTAATTCACAGGCTCAGGGCTGCAGTAGCTTGTGTGTGTCTAGTGTGAGTTTTAGAGCAATATGTGTCGGTTTTAAAGAAGAGGACCAAGTTCAAACACAACCAGTGGTCACACAGAGTGTGATTTATGATTCACTGATTGCCTCATTTAATTAAAGTAAATGGCAAATCCAAAGCAAGGCCAAATTGTCCTGATCTGATGAATTGGCCCCCATTTTACCACCAAAAGCAGGTAGGGTAAATAAACAGGGTAATTACAATGGTAAATGAAGCCTCTGTGAGCGAGCCCTGTGGGCTGTGGCCGGCTCACCCAGGATGTACTGAAGAAGTGAACAACAGGCGTTCCTGTAACTTTCTTTTATCATCTTCCCCGAGTATCTAAAACCCGGCCATGCCAAGAAAAACATACTTGCATGCACACACACAGACACCTACTGGGTGCACACACACTCGCTCACATATTCAGTGACACACAAACCACAACTCTCCTCCCACCCCCATCCTGGTGTGTTCATGTACAATTATAGCTACGGTGATCCACAGGTGTTGAATTCTTCTGGCAAGCCATAAAACATGATATGCATGATTTGTGCAGTCAGCCAGGTCTGTAATTTCATTCTCCTTTTCTTTCATTTTCCCTTCCTGGGCCACACGATCCATTTTCCTGCTTTATGAGAGTGCAGACACCCAAAGAGACTTTCAGGATGATTACATGCCCCATGCCATGGGGGGTCTGAGGAGCCAACACGCCAGCCTAAGAGCCGTGTCAAACCTGGGTGAAAACATCTATTTGAATAAGGTTTTGAATATTTGAACTGCTGGAGGTGCGCTTCATTTATCCTCCTAGACATTTGCGGATCTTTAAGTCAAACTATCAGCTACATCAGGTGCTTGTAATATATATAGTTCATGCTCCGATCCAAGTATTAAATATATATGATTTTGCACAGGTATGCTGTCTGACAAATAGCACTGATTTAGGATCAGGACACATGCCCTCATGGTCTTGTGAGTGTCTGGCAAAACAAATCAAGCGTACCTCACATGGCTCATGCATTTAAGGCGATATGCATATACACACAGTCGGGCCTGATGTCACAGCACGTGGGTTGGTCTGTTGGCAGAGAACTGCTATGTCCTCCAGGGGAAACTAAACAAACTCTGTCTGCCACTTCCACAGTGTTGCCTAAACGTGATCAGGGTGAGAGGTAAGTCCTCAGCTGTGGAGCGCGCACACACACACACACACACACACACACACACACTCTCTTCCTCTGTGAAATTTTTCCAAGTGCACACCTACAGTATAAACGCTAAAAGAGGACAACTATGAAATGAGTTTGTACATAATAAACCTGAGTCATTATTATAATCTAATCCAAGATTCACATAGTCGTATTTCTAATTTTACTCTGAGATTTAACATGGCTCGCTGTTATTACAAATATAATGTTAATATATATGTAAATAAATGCCTCTCATGGATTTATGTTAAACAGTAAATGTGTGCATAAGGATAAATGAATGTGAGAGGCTAAATAGGCCACAGAGCAGGATTTTGCATAGTGCACAATTTTGTTGTTTTTTTCGCAAACCTGTCATCAGAAGAAACTCCTCCAGCTTCAATCCATGAGTAAATAACATTCAGACATAAACCACAGCATTAATCCTGGTGTGTGATTGACATTTCATATCTGTGACAATACTCCAAATAATTAAAAACAGAAATCTTGAAAGGTAATAGCTTCTCAAATCCATTAAGTAGTTAAAGGTTATGAGAAAAAACAGGATTATTGCTCACAGCAAAACTCCTAATTAAATGACACTATGTAATTTGTTTCTCAATCCCTTTCTCTTCATAAGCACAGCGCAGGTTAAATGAATGGGCAATGAAACATGTGTGTCATTTACCGTCACTCTGAGGAGACAACACACGCCATTTTCTGTCAATACGTATTAGAGCAAAAGCGAGTATGGTAGATGGATAAGCAGACGCACAATTCCTGGTAAATTGTTTGTTTAATTACTTTTTCTTTCCTTTACTTGCGAGCACACTTGCAAAGAGGGATGCTTCCCCCTCCTGGCTGCTCATAAGAAAGCCAAAGACTCCCCAGTCTCCTGCGCCTGCCCCAAGTGCCACCTATTCACTCAGTTGTTACTGCTTAGGACCTGTGTGGGGTTCAACACAACTGTCTGAGTATGTGTATCGTGAGAGTGTGTGTGTGTGTGTGTGTGTGTGTGTGGATCCTCATTAAATTTGCAAGAGCATTCGCAACTGCTGGGTTAGCCTTCAGTTCACTGGAAAGTTTGTATTTGTACTGAATGTGTGGAGAGTATCACATACACTCAGTGGCCACTTTATTAGGTACACCTGTACAATCTAATGCAATGTAATGTGTGTACATTGTCCCTAATTATAGCTATGGTACTGATTACACACACCTTAATGTGTTGACCATTATTTGCTGTCAAACGGTGACGCATAAAGATGCAATGCCTGAACTTGCTTTTTTGAGGGGGCGGTTGACTTTCACACAAACTGAATGCTCATAAACACAAAAAACACTTGTAATTCTTCTTATATTGGGGAAAGAAACATAAACAACTAACTAACTTAAGGTTATTTTCCTTATTCAAAAATCTGACGATTGTGCTCATGGTTGATCGTTTAGCCGACAGAATGACAGAAAACAGTGAAAAATGCCAAACACAATTTCCTAAAGCCCAAGCTGACATATTCAGGCAGCTTGTTTTGTCAAAGGTTGTCAGTTTACTGATACAGAAGACCTAGAAGACCAGCACATGTTCACATTTGAGCAGCTGAAGCCAGCACATTTGAGGTTTGTCTAAAAAAACTGATCGTGAAGACTATTCAATTATCAGAATTTCAAATCATAAGGTAACACAAGGCTTTTCCTGCATTTGATAGGTAAAAACAAATCTTCACAAAAAAGGGTCCTTATCAAGCGTTTAGTATAGTAACTGCAGTTTGAGTTCCTGTTTTGAATTTCCTGGACGGTTTACTGAATGTAAATTGACCCTCTGCCCTGATATGAAGCCCTCCTCTGATGGTAAAGGCACATTAAATGGAGAATCTAAGAGGTCCGACCCACCATGCACCCCTTGCCCTCTGATGACAGAGAACAGATGAGCTGAATTTCAAACATCCACAGCCACCATGAGCCAGTCTGGCCGGTCTGTCTCTGCTCTCTGGTCACTGGCAGAGAGGATAGAGGATGGAGGGGAAAATGAGGAGGGGGTGTGTGAGGCGAGGGGTGGGGGGGGGGGAGAAAAATGTAAGAGCAGCAAGCCTAGCAGATCAAAGAAAATAACATGGGAGAGGATATGAGTGCTTTGAGAAGTAATATAGCCGAGATAGCATCTGTTTTCCGTAGCATGCAGGAGGCTTGAGACAAGCCCAGGAAAAAGACAACGGAGCGCGAGTGCACTTTAGCCGCGGATAAGACAAAACACAAATGGGTTATTAAGAAGCCCTCGATGTAATATCTGGCTGACATTAAAGTGTCTCTTTTTGAAATGATCCACTACTGGGGATAGGGGGCTTTTTATGATGCTGACGTTGAATAAATAATATGAAGGATCATTATAAGGGAGTGGGTGTTTAGATGTGCGGATCTTTATCCTTTCAGAAGAGATTAAAGAAATAAAAACATATGCTATCACCAGCGCCTTGCTGGACTAAACCCAAGGAAGACCTGCTCTGTAACAGAAAGCTCCAAAACAAACATTTTAGATGTCTGTTAATGATTGAAATAGGCATTGTTGGGATATTCCTGAGTCTCACCTCTAATATGACCAGAATTTAAATGGGTATTTAATAAATTGGGAATGGAGATGATGTCTAAAACCTTTTTACTATGTCCTTAAGTATCAGATGTTTAATGTACACTTCTCAGGTTTATGCAAAACCTTCTCAGTGGACATTCTTTACCGCTGTTTGAATAAAAATCATCCTATGTTTTGTTTTCATAAGAACAGATAGTGTGGTTTAAAGGAGGACTATTCTCATTTCAACAAATGGTCAAATCTGAGACACAAACTCTATACAGGGCACCCACTCGTCCATTTTAATTTCTATGGTCCGTGTAGTATATCAAAACCATTCATATGCTCCCATATGAGCCTCCTGAAGATTGAATAATGTCCTTCCTGATCCACACTGCATGAGGCCATATTGGATCCAGATTTCAGTGGTTCAAAAGTCATTTCATTCCCCTTCATTTCTCCCTCTCCCCCCCCTCTCTCTCTCTCTCGCTGCTTTATTCCTCTGTCTCTCTCAAGCCTTCTCTCTGCCTGCTTTATTTATTGCAGGTCCAGTGCCGTGGTACAAAGCCATTACCCGCGCATATGTACCTTTTTGAATAATCAATAAATAATTATTTTATTATTTAATAGGATCGTATGGGGAAAGGAAATGGGTTTTATTACATAAATCCATCACGTGTGATGAATGGCTACACTTGTAAAGTTGGACGGGCGAGAGGGGAGAGTGGTCAGACAGGCCAGCGCCTGCGTTCAACTGCTGTGCCTCGCTGAGCACTTTCTCCATGCAAGGTTGTAAATATGACATTTTTGTCTCTTTGGGACTGTCAATTGGAGTGCAAGGGGAACTAGCAAAAGGGATTGTAAATTCAGGGAGATTAATTAACCTTTTACATTTGCGATTCAGCCCTGCATCTTTTCCTGTGTATTGTGACCCCTATGTGCAGAGGGGTGAGAGACCTGGCCGTAGACGGCCCAGGGAGTGCAGACGTCTCATTCCAAATGAGTTATTAACAGAATTTTTTGAATAGATGGAAAAATTGTAGCCTGGCCATTTAGTGTCATAAAGGCCGGGCTGGTGAGGCGGCAGGGGCCTCCCAGGGACAGGAGGCAATACCATTACAATCAAATCTGAGATGGAAGAGGGATTGAGCTGTCCATTCTGAATTTTTATATTGTCAGAGGGCCGGGGAGGAAATAATGCCATCCTGGAGTGTATTAACCTCTGGCTGGGGAAAGAGGACAGGGAGAGGGAGAGCAAGAGGGAGAGAGGGAGGGAGGGAGAGAGAGAAGGCAGGCAGAGTGAGGGATCTGAGATTGGACAGCAGGCAGAAAGGAAGGCTAAGAGAGGTAGGAGAGGAATGAAGGGGCAAAAGAGAATTTCAAGCCTTATGCTGGGAAAGCCAAAGAGGGAGAGACAGGGATATGAGTTGGTCGAAAGGCAGAGCACAGGAAGGGAGGGCAGGGAATAATTCAATAAGGATTTAGAGAGAAAGAAAAGAAATGTAAGGGCAGGAAAGCAGGGAGAAAAGCATATATGGACATGACTGCAAGGGGCAGGAGGAGGAGGAGGAGAGTTGATGGGAAAGACAGGGAGGAAGAGGAGAAACACAGGAATGGAGGAATACTCCATAACATTCAAAATTGTACTTGAGTGCAGATTATTAGCAGCAAAATGGAGTTAAAGTATCAGACTTAAAAGCATTCATTGTACTCATGTACACAGAGTATTTAGGTGGTTTAATGTAGCCCATTACATAAACATTTTGTTAAAAAAAACATTTATGATGAACTCATCATGTTATTTTTCCACATTTTAATCAGCAAACTACTCTACTTTTTTTTGGAGTACTTTTATCCTACATTTTCCACTTAAATGTAGTGGATAGTTTCATAAAGTAGTATAAAAGTATACTAAATATACATAGTTCCTTTCTACCACTGAAGATAACCCAAAGGCTTCAGTTTTATGCTCTGGAAAGTTAATTAATTTGACTGTAAATTAAAATGTGTTTTTTGTTGAAGTAGAATATGATCCATTTGTTCAATATGATCCATTGTTCGGTAAGACGATTGGAAAACGTGATTGAATTTGGAGGGAAATGTTTTTGCCGGACAGAACAGACTGGTGAGACTAGTTGCTTTCTCTGCTTGACAGTAACTCACCGTGGAACTTCTTCGCTGCAAACGGGAGCGGTTCTGTCTCCCCAGAGCATGCTGCTGATTCCCCGACCGTCCTGCTCCACTATTCAAGTCACAGGCTCATACTTTTTCAGGTCTTGCTGACTGCATGTCGGCTGTTTACAGCCTGGTGGTATGAGGTGCTTTACCTGCTGCAGCGCGTGGCCTTGTCGACCAATCGCACGACGGTTCAGAGGTCGGAGCGGACCGGAAGTTGTTGGCCGCTTCTGCCACTGCAGCAAGTGCAGGCAGCTTTTAGCAGGCTAACACCCTCCTCAACATGTGTTTTGGCTGTTTGTCAGTGTAAGGGACGACTATGAAAGCGTCGGAAATGTGTGAAAGACGAAGCCGGTGCCTACAGGGAAATGATTTTCACCGGCATCGCCTCTGAAGAAGAGGATACGCTAACGTAAAGGAACCCGGAAGTGTTGTTGAAGGTAACAAGCCTGCTGCTGTAGCTCGCTTGCTTGTTTGGCAGATAAATCAAAGTCAGGGCTGCACGAGTCCTCTAATGACAATCGTCTCGCAAGCTGACAGTGACCGTCAGAATTACCTTTTGGCCGGAGACGCTTAAGTCATGCTGGCTAATGAAATGACATCCTTAAGTTGTTAGCAACCGACTGCTTCATGTAGCTTAGCTAACGTTGCTGGCTACAACAGCTTCACTAAACACATGATAACGTTACATTCATGTGTCACATTTTCAGACCAGTGAAGCTGCTACAAAGCTACAAATTCATGAGCGTGGAGTTGAATATGTGTCAGTTTGGGCTCTCTGATGAATATATGTTTCTCAGATCAAGACTACAGAGTACAGATATTTTAAATGTTCCACTAATATCCAGACTTAACACAGCATGCTTGTTAAACAGTCCCATATATATTATTAGTAGTAGTATGATATTATTATTAACATATACATTGACTACAGTTAAGAAAAGGCTGAGATTAGTAGAAGATAGAACAGAGAAAAACAGTGACTGTCATACTACTTCTACTACTACTTTACATTTCTCAGAGGCTATTGAGGAATAAAGGTGTTATTGTGCAGGAGCAGTCTGACCATAGATGCAAGTATTTGCACAAAAGGCCCCTGCATGCATCTCCAAAGTGCTTTTATAATGTTTCCATTGTCACAGAAACTGACTGGCATCACTGGCTTGGCCCGTGTTTACGCTCTGTTCCCGTCTCTTGCATGCCATTGTCAACAAGAGTCATTTGCATATTCAAATAAGTGGCTTCATCTGATCATCTTCTCTTGGCTGGTGAACGGGTCAGAACTCTGACACGGTGGTTATTTGTCACCATAAAAATGACCATGT
Organism: Pempheris klunzingeri; assembly: GCF_042242105.1. Classification (NCBI taxonomy): domain Eukaryota; kingdom Metazoa; phylum Chordata; class Actinopteri; order Acropomatiformes; family Pempheridae; genus Pempheris; species Pempheris klunzingeri. The sequence continues at coordinate 7,880,997 of NC_092032.1, read as the reverse complement.
GAATGGTCAGTATGTTGGCAGAGCTCTTAGGTGAGATGATGAAAGTTTAGCTCCGGGCTACGTTTGTCCAGTCCATCTTTTCATTGCCAGGGTTATCCACTGTGATAAAGCAGGTGAGGTTACCTAATGTTAGTTACTGTACTGTGCATTTCTTATCAACAAGAATAATGTAATGCCTCTGAGATTTTGCTCTCTGTTCCTACCAGAGCCCCGGGCTGGGATTAGGACATAATTATCTCCTATATGATAATTGCTAAAATCTCTCTTTTTGTCCTAACAGCTCCCTGCAGCCACGGACACAATGAGTGCCAAATATGGCTTGGTGGGCTACAACAGTTCACGGAAGCACATTTCAATCTCCATCCCGTCGTCCACGGAGGTGATGTCACCCCACATAAAGTCTGTGGAGGAGCTGAGAGTCCTGGGAATCAACCTGAGCAGCTTCAGTGCTCCCACACAGTTCTTCATCTGTGTGGCTGGAATCTTCCTCTTTTACCTCATCTATGGATACCTGCAGGTAAGAGGAAGAGGAAAGACACAATCTGAGAGATGCTCTTAGCACACACACACACACACACACACACACACACACACACACACATTCACACACAAATATGGCAGAATATCTTGAAGTAACCAGGTGAAGCTTGTTGCACTGTTCTCTGCGTGTCTATTCTCATGGACAGATACAAAGAGTGGCTAATTTTGTCTCTGCATAGTTTTATTAGGTGTAGCTGTGTTCCTGTAATTGGAAAGGATGCTGGTACAAATGGCATATAAGACAACCCTGATGACATAAAAAACAAAGTCTGATTTTCATTACCTGCTTTCTAATTCAGTATCTCTTCACCCAGGAGTTGATATTTTCTGTGGAAGGATTCAAGCCTTTTGGTTGGTACCTCACTCTGATCCAGTTTGGCTTCTACTCCACGTTTGGATTAGTGGAGCTTCAGCTCACACAGGACAAACGCAGAAGGTAAATAAACTGCTGCTCCAAGACAACAGACTTCACTCTTTTATTTATCCAGCTTCACGATTGTCACTCATTGTCATTTTGTGATACTATAATTCACATGTGAAGACAGTATTCCTTTAAGATGTATAGCTGATGAAGGTGAGTTTTTGGTCAATCTACTGAAGCAACAGAGCAGTTTAACATAAAAGTCTATTTTCTGGACTACATTCTGTCTTCCTGTCTTCCAGGATACCGGGGAAGACCTACATGATCATAGCATTTCTAACAGTAGGCACTATGGGCCTGTCCAATACCTCTCTGGGCTACTTGAACTACCCAACGCAGGTCATCTTCAAGTGTTGTAAACTCATCCCAGTCATGATTGGAGGAGTGTTCATACAAGGTGAGCTGATTTTACTCTACGTGTATTTACATAGAGACCTTACGGATGTCCTGACATTATCTCCTTGTGCTAGCGGGTTTTGCTTTTGTCTTAATGTAATGATACTTGATTTTACGTGATTAATATTTGCTGCTCTGTTGCTGAGAGTGTATGAGCTCTCTTTAATCCGTTGTCATCCTCTTTATGAAGTTATTTGATCTCTCGACACCTCAATTCTGAGGATCGAAGGTGGCATTTGTACTTGTTGCTTAAACAAGGCTTGTCTATTGTGTAAACTCTGAGTTGGCTTTGTGCAAATAGCGTAAAACTTAGATTGAAGTAAGGATTGTCATGTCCAGCTTTCCTGCTTTCTGGTATACTCCTCAGGCCTCCATTTTTAATTATGATCACCTGACAAACACACTATTTTAGAATTTTTCATCATTAAGATAAACTCTTAAATTATAAATTCATTTAATTTATCCCAAGTCCGTATGGTCAAAAGATGAGGATTGGGCCTTCAGCAGTTCAAATAAAAAAATACAAAAAGCTAAAGGAAACTAAACCATCAGCATTTCTACACCAAAGATAAACGAAAATAAAGGTTGTATCATTACTTAAAGAAACAATGACATGTTTTTTTTTTTTATTGAACTGAAAAGGACTGAACCATAGTCATGAGTCAGAGGTAGACTCTGCAGAAGGTACATTTTCTACCTCATTTCAGTCATCTCACATGCTTCCTTTGAAGCGATGACCACCTTTCAACATTCAGCACCTCCTTTTTATCTGTGTCAGTTGTTTTCGGTTGTCAGAGCCCAATCGGCTGTACTCACTCCTTCTTCCTGCTCTTGGTTCCTCTCTGTCCTTTCATCCTCACACCGGCCATCTCAAGGTTCAGCGTCCTCAACGTCAGACAGGTTTTGTTTTTTGGTCTCTCACTCTCTCTCTGGATGGATAGATGTGAGGACCACGGTCCCTGAAGGGGTCGAGTGGAAAACAGAATTTGTTCACTTAGAATGCAAAGAGGAAAGAAAGTGAGGGGAGAGGGAGGGATGGATGAAGGGAGGGATGTGGGGTTGCCTTCAAAGGCGAGTCGGGGAATCAAAGCCGACCACGGCCAACCTGATGCTGCGTCCCCTTGTCAACCTCAAGGCATCCATTCGTCAACCTGTTTTTGGAAGACTCCTTCATCCTGTTGTCTTTTTTTTCCCCCAACTTTTGCTTTTTCACACAGCTTTTTTCTTCTTGGCGCATTGTTACATGCACAACCTCAGAAACTTTGAATTGTCAAGAACGGCCATTGTAAAAAGTTTTAGTTATATTCTTACCTGTCTAATGTAAACTTCTTTTATGAAGAGGTGGGTCAATTTTTGAAGACTGCTTTGCAAGCTGTGCTCGAGGGAGAGTGTGCTCCTTCTGCAAGCTTGGTTTCTTTACTGGTTGCACACATTTCACTTTAGATTTCAGGCTGATGTAACCTCCCTTGTGAAGTCAAAATGTGATGGTGCAGATTTTAGGAGTTAAGATTTCTTTCTGTGCAATAAAGACGTTCAAATTGATTCAATGCTATGCGCATGTGTTCCAGGTAAACGCTATAATCTGGTTGATGTGTCTGCTGCTCTCTGCATGAGTCTGGGGCTCATCTGGTTTACGCTAGCTGACAGCAAAATGGCCCCCAACTTCAATGTCACAGGTAATTTCTTCTAGATCTGACAGTAGTTTCACAGACATACCCTTCATGTTCTATTCTCACATTCAGTTTGTGTTAACTGAAAGGTATTTGTGTTTTTGCGTACAAGTGCATATGAAGTGGGAAGACCCAGCCAATCTTTGTGCAGCTTAAGCCACGTTACTTTCTCATGTGTTCTGACATCCATGTTCTTCATTTCGTGTGTTTCTGTGTGTGTGGCAAACAGGCGTTCTCCTCATCTCCCTGGCGCTTTGTGCAGACGCCGCCATTGGAAATGTGCAGGAGAAAGCCATGAAACTCCATAACGGCTCCAACTCTGAAATGGTACAGTGTGTTTCTAACTGAAGAAACTATGTATTAGGGATGGCGAGATTCACCAGTTTACATCGCTGCATCAGCATAAAAGCTCATTCAGTAATTGCCCTGATTAGGGAAAAAAGTTTGGACCAGATACGATTTGAGATGAACTTGGGATCCATCCATTCCAACATCTTTGCATTGGTAAAATTCAATGTATTATCTCTGCCAGGAGTAAGCCTGGAAGGGATCATTTGGTTGTGTGCGTTCGTACCTGTATCTCTCTCTGTCTGTCTCTCTGTAACATATAACAAATAACATATAATTCATGTTAGAATATTCTCACCAGCAGCAAATGAAAGGTTAAAGTCTCAGCTATAGATAAGTGTTCTAATGTGCACAGATGTTTTCGAAAATTTGCTAATTTGTGATTGTCATGTTGGGTATTTGTGGCAGCCAGCCCCATCAGAAAACTGCCAAAAATAATATTTTGATTTTTAATGTTTGAATTAATTAATTAATTAATTAAATTAATTAAAAAAATGCACTTGTCACAGGGCCAAATGCCAAAAAGAAGATGGCTGAACAGCTTATAGAGTTGCAGTACTAGAGAAACAAATATGTGAAGTAACAGTGTCACCTTTTTAGTTCATTTATGATTTGCTGTTTGTTTAAGTACAACCAAAGAAATCAAACCCTCTGTATCGTACTGAATTGCAAATCATCTTATTATTTTGTGTCACATTGAATCAAATCATTTCAAATCACACAGGGGCCATCTGTATCATGTCATTGTATTGCTGGCAGTTTATCACAATGTGTGTGGCATCAGTCTCAGTGATGGAGATGCACATCCCTACTATATATGACCGTACATAATAAGTCTATTGGCAACCAGACACAATACTTGGGGCGAGTGCAGAGTATGTAGATCTGCTTGACTGTGTCACCAAAATCAGACTGCTGTGTCCCATGTTGTGGCTTTAATGAATGTCATAATTCCTGACCTGTCACATGGGGTTGTATTGACAGGTGCTGTACTCGTACTCCATTGGTTTTGTCTACATACTGACAGGCCTGCTCTGTGTAGGCGGGCTGGGGCCAGCAGTGGCATTCTGCTCAGAGGTGAGTATATCTTAAGACAATTAGACTAAATGAGAAGTATATACTCATAAGGTGATTTAATGACTGTAAGTCCTGATATTACTGCAACATCAGGAGGAAACAGTTTTACAGTAGCGCCTCTATGTTCTTCTATAATTTAAATCCTCTCCTCCCTCCCAGCATCCCGTGAAGACATACGGTTATGCATTCCTCTTCTCTCTTACGGGTTACTTTGGCATCTCTTTCGTGCTGGCCCTGATCAAGCTCTTTGGTGCCCTGGTTGCAGTGACAGGTCAGAGAAACAGTTTGTCACATTTTGTCTTCTCTTCAGCTGGCGACGATCCGATAATTAATTAATTTGTGATTTTAGCTTATACTGAAAATGGCTTCATAATTCACATTCAATTATGATTATCGTGCACAGCTGTAGACTTGAAATGTCTCCTCGAAAGTCACATCTGTTGAGCTTTTGTTTCTTATTTCGTATTTGTAATTTAGTAAAACCACACGTGTTTTTACTCCTTTGCAGTGACCACTGGGAGAAAGGCCATGACTATCGTACTTTCCTTCATGTTCTTTGCAAAACCTTTCACTTTTCAGTAAGTACCATCCCCTTTTGACTTTGATCAGTTTTCTTCCAGTTTAAAGTAAGTCTACACTGACCTCTTCCTTTCACTAATAAAACTTGATTTGGCTCCCCTGCCCCTGGTTTTCATGTCCTCAGTCCATTTTCAGACCTTGACTACTCCACTGCTCTTTCTCCTTGTCCTTCACTCTCGCTCACCCTCGAACTCCTCTGTGCTGTCAAAAGGGTCGTTTTCTGCTGTACCTCTCCTGCTCTGCTTCTCCATCGTGACTTTCGACATCCATGCTCTCACACACAGACACGTGCGCACACACACACACATCAGATACAAAAAACTTTTTTTTTCTATCTTCATGGCCAACTTCATTCTCCCTGCAGCTGGTGTGTGCCCTCCACTGCTGCTGCACTCACAGTCCCTTTTCTGACTACAGTTTACACTTTTTAAACCAAAAGATTTTTTATCAGCTTACATACAGTATTGTTAATAAACCTGAGCATGGTCAAATATAGATGTGTGACAAAAATTTAAGGGGAAATCAACCCAAAACAACCAACATTAACTGCCTCAGTACGGTGTTGGGCCACCACAAGCTGCCCCAACAGCTGCAGTGCTCCTTGGCGTAGATTCTACAAATATTTGGTGCCCTACCGGATGAATGGAACACAATTCCTCTAAAAGATATCCCCCTCATTTTGTGTTTTGAGAGCACTGTGTAATTATTATGATTATATTATATGCAATTATCACATTAGCATTAATTAGCCCCCACCCATGTCTGTCCACTTAATTTCTGCCATCCATTAAAAATATCTTTACCCGTCTCCTCCCTCCTCTCCCTCCTCAGATACATCTGGGGCGGCCTTCTAGTGCTCTTCGGCATCTTCTTGAATGTCTACAGTAAAAACAGAGAGAAAATGAAGCTTCCCACCATCAAGGACCTCAGGAGCTGGCTGCTGACAGGAAAGAAAGTCAGATTTCTCTCTCAGAACGTATAGAAGGCACCCACAGGCGTAGCGCAAGCCCTGCGCTGGCAGATTGTCCGTCTGTTCGGCTGTAGAGTTGGCCCACCTGTTTCAGGGGATATGCTGAGGCACATGCCCGAGCTTCGAGCCTTATCACCACCAACACTGAGCCAAGGATGGATATACCAGTGCACCACCGGTACTCCACTGGTTCACCACTGGTGTAGAACTGACAAGACTCGCAGCAAACTGAAGGAACTGTAACTATTTTTTACAAGGGGATCAGTGCTAATGGGCTCTCTTGAAGCAATGCTTTAAAAGCCCCACAGAAACATTCCCAGTACGAGAACAACACTGAGGACTCTCCAAAGGGAATCCAGCGCCTTAGTTAACCAAATCGCACAGTTTTGCACTGGAAATGACTTAAACCCTTGAGTCGTTCGGGAAGAAAAGAAAAGAGCACAGGGCCACATGTTAGTGTGCCATGTCTGAAGTGAATGTTGGTCCCCCACCCTACACAAAAAATATATATATTGATTAAAAAGGCATATTTGCCCTCGCATGTGCCAGAAAGACCGGACAAAGCGTTGTTTTACATAATCATTGTCTAGATAAAAGTGGCTTTTTCATAGTTTATTGGTAATTTATAACCTGTGGCCCAATTCCTGAAAATGTGTGATCTGTGTGATAATATGGTGACATTTTGGGGAATATGGAGACGATTGTTCCTGTGTTCATCAATATATCAAAAATGTCAACTGCCATAATTTGCTGACCATGTGTTTGGGTGAAAGGGTACCATTCTTTTTACATTAAAACCAACTGAGACATCTCTCTTAGAGTCCAGTGTTTTCTATGTGTGTGTGTGTGTGTGTGTGTGTGTGTGTGTGTCATCAACCTTATTCTCTCCCCCTGCACCGCTTTAGAGAAGAGTTGAAATGTTGCCAAACTGTGTGTGTGTTTATCCATCCAGTGGCCTTAGGCATGTTTGATTAGGAGTCCTGAAAAAAAGATAGTACTCCTAGACAGAAAATAAACAGCAGTCTTCACTGTGCCTAGGCTGTCCTGTTCGTTTGGATCCATCCCCTGTGTGTGTGTTTGTGTGTGTGTGTGTGTGTTACATGAATTCCACTCTCTATTCGCTCTTAATGATAATGTGATGATGAAGCTCACACCTGGTTCTTCAGAAATACACTAAGGTTTCCTCTGTTGGGCCATTCAAGGATATTATGTTGAGATTTACACTTCATGTTTTTTTTTTAACATTGCTCTATCAGTCATACTGCATAGTGCATTTATTTTTTGTTTTTTTCTGTCTTTCATGTGTACTCCATCTTCACTGAATCCCTGCTTTTAGTACAGATATCACTGTGCATCTGGTTTCAATGGTGAAAACATAATCCAGTGCATACTGCAGATAGTCATAGCCCAAGAGACCCGTGCTTGTCCAGTCCTGTTCCCTGTTTATTGTATAGTTCCGCCTCTTTAACAGCAGAGCTGTTTTGATGTGCACTACACGTCTGACAGGTATTAGTTTTTCTGGGATCTTTGCTCTTTTTTTATCCGTAGAGTTTGACTATTGTTGTACAACAACAGTTTAGAATTTTTGTCTCTCACATACACACTAACATCCATTGTTAACACTTTTTATGGGCCTAAATATCCTTAAAACAAATAAATTCTTGTCACCTGATAAAAAAAAGAGTTGTAGGCTGCAGGGTCGCCAAGAGATTAGAGACACCGTCCTTCAACCCTGGACCCAGAATCGTCTCTGTCAAAGTGCCCTGGAGCAGGACTCTAGCGCTGATGTTCTGTCTGCTGACCAGGCATTATGACCTCTCAATGGAGATCAATTGAGAGGTCAAAACAAATGGTCTCTCCTTGCATGGTCCTCATCTTACACGTGTGTCACATGATCACAGATGTCAATAAGGGTGTTACATTACATTAAACCACGTGGCCAGCACTGAAGATCTGATTCACTTTTCTTAAATTGGTAGAACACCCAAAATGTCCAATCTAGGAAATACTTCAGAAGGCTAAAGATAAATTAGAAATGTTTGAGGCATCTTTTGTCCTTGATGATTGCTTTTGGTGTGTGTGTGAGTGTGTGCGCGTCATTGCCATAGCATGGTGTGATATGACAAAGACTTGCCAGCTCAGCAGGAGGCAGCCGAGTGGGGCTCTCTCTGTGATCCTAATGGAGGCCCAGATATTACAGTCTCACTTCCAGGCGGGAAACCTAACGCTGGGCCAATTAGTAATTTGGTATTTCATAAAATTTGGCAGCTTGTGTCTGATGACAAACTGACAGAGATCCTCTCTCCTCCAGGGAACCTCTGGCAGTAAAGCAGTACACACACACACACTGAGAACGGTGTAATTTTCTCTTCCAAAGCAAAGTGGTGAGTGTTGAACATATTGAGAGCACATAACTCAGTTGAAAACAGAAAATGACTTTGGATACACTCTTGTTTGGCTGCAGACTGCGGTACACATAAGCAGGAGCTGGGAGAAAGATGTGTACAAGATTTGTACAAGAGGCCTTTTTTATGATATACAGCTCTGTGCTTAACTACTGTGTTGGTATATGATTGGTGAACAGTGGAACAGTCCATCGGGGGTTTAGAGGTCATGTTGCAGTGTTAAAACATTAGTTTGCCATTATATACACCTTTGATGTGCCGCATACAGTACTGCTTCATCACTATGGGAATGGCTGTTCCCTTCCAGCTCCCTGAAAGGTCATTATGGGATGGGAAAGCCCAGTTGACCCAAGGCAAAGTACATCATTTGTCTTTTAGCACCAGGAGAACACACCTAACAAAGCAGGCTGACCCCTGTTAGAACGCTGAGGATTTGGGTCATTTTTCAAAGCCACATAGGACTTCGCATCCACTTAAGTCAGCTGTTTTTTATTGTTCTAGACAAACATTCTTTTTTTTTTAATCATACATGACTTTCAGTGTTGTGTCTTTGGTGAGGCTGTGAATGTGCAGCACTGTTTCACACACACATATACAGTTCATATATACTGAAATAAATTCAGTGTGGCCTTTAATCTGTTGTAGTATTCTTTTGTCTTTACTTTCACCTTTTTCTACCTCTTTCTCTCACGACCTCCTAAACGTCCACCCCCCCCCCACTCCCCATCACACACACACGCCTAGTAACCTAGGCCATCCAACCTCTGCTCTCACATGGCTGCGGCCATCCTAATAAATAATGGGAGGTGTCCGGAGCTCATCATCCCAGCAAATAGGCTGCTATATAATATGCGGTCCACTTCAGATAGGCTGCTATATTATATGTGGTCCGACCTCGGCTAGCCACAGCAGGGAGGGCTGGCAGCCCATTCATTATGGGTGCAATCAGTTCAGTGGGGCCAGCAAGGTAGCTAGGTGAGGGATACGCAGCCAGTCTCGCAGAGACACACACACACACACACACACACACCTGCTCTGTCTCTCTCACTCACACACACACACATACACAATCCCTGTTGTCCTTGGCTAAATAGGAAGTACATACACAAACACACAGAGACTGTGTCTATTTATGTGGAATCCTAAATTTGAACATAATCAGTTGTAGTTGAATGAGTTGAGTTTGGCTTCTTAGAATTTCCTTTAATGTGATAACATTTTAAATCTATTTTTCAGAAATGTTTTGACATTTTGGGAAATATGCTTTTTAACTGTCCTGCTGAGTCGGATGAGAAGATATCACTTTAGCTTAGCTTGGCAAAAAGACTGTTAACAGAAGGAGACAGCTAGCCTGGCTCTGCACGAAGCACACATAATCAGCCTGCAAGCACTGTAAGCTAACAAATGAACATTTTATAGCTTGAAAGTAAAACAACCGACAAAGATGTGGTTTTACAGAGAATCACTATTTCTCGGCAACCAGTGGTTGAACATAATGACTAGCTGGGCGAGCTGTTTCCCTCTGCTTCGAGTCTTTATGTTAGGCCATGGATGTCCAAAGAGAACTGGCCACAGCGTTGGAGGCGGGGCTTCGTTCATTCCTATGAGAGTTGCTCAGTGGCGCATGAAGTCCAAAAAGTTTGACTTCCCGGGCATAAACGTCCCCACATCTTCTGCATTGTTGGGCCCATGGAGCATGCGCACTAGCATCTTGGATCTGCTGAGCCGGCTAGCCCTCCGCTATAATGAATGGGAATAAAATGATTTAACCGAGCGGCTCTTCTGGACTTCCCAAATGTTATCTGGCTGAATGGATAAAATTCTGATGGTGAAACAAATCATTCTGTGGTGGTTTAGACTCTCAAAAAAAAATTTATCCACTGACTTTCAGACGTCTCTTTTACAATGTAAGTCTATGGGGAAATGGTCCCAATGGCGTTTTCCTACTATGAAGTACTGTGAAAAACTTTTACACAGTTTGGCCACAATGTAAAATTGGCTTCAAAGCCTGGTGCACTTCCTGGGGGCTTGTATTAGACCTACTACACTTTTGCTTGGCACAACTTCCTGGTAACCGTCAGTATTTGTACAAAGAAATGAGATCAAACTTAACTAAAGATGTTGGTAGGTGGATTTTGTTACCTTCAGACTGAGCCAGATGAGCTTCTTCCACATTTCCAGTCTTTGTGCTAAGCTTAGGCTAACCAGCTGCTGGTGGTAGCTTCATATTTACCACAGAGATGTGAGCGTGTTATCAATCTTCTCATCCAACTGTAGGCAAGATAACAAATATGTTTATTTCCCAAAATGTCACATCACTAAAGAACAGGTACAACAGGAATGCCTTCCTCTGTCTTTTGTTCCACATTATCTTTTCCATCTTTTCTTTCTTTCCTCTTACTCTGTCCCTTTTCCACACATGGATTCATTCCTTCTGTCCCTCATTCTCTTCACTTCCTTCATTTCCTCTGTCCTCCTTTCTCTCCTTCCTTCCCTCCTTCTCTCCTTCCCCACAACTGGCCCCCTCCCCTTCCCCCTCCTCCTACCTCAGACTCATTACACCCCACCCACCCGTACCCCAGCCTGTGAGAAGCTCCCCTCATATAATATGATGGCCATCTGCTAGGCTGAGCCGCGCTTTCCAAAAGCCCCGGGGCTAGATGTTTATCTGTCGTCCCCCTCTCAAACTCCTTTAAGAATGCAAAACATATCAGCGATCATCACTACTACAATTAGCACAGGTGCTGCTGAGCTGTAAAGTGATCAGGAGAAATGGGAGGAAACATAATTGAAGTGGATTAGAGCGGAGAGGTGGGAGGGAAAAAAATGAGGTAAAATTCTGGGGGCTTGGACAGCGGCCCTTCTCTATACTGCTGTTTAAAATTCACTGTGCTGTGATTAAAACTGGTGCAGAGCGGTGGTGGAAGTCCTGGCAAGGAGGTTTGGTTTTTAACAGCTGTCTAGTGTTTTTCTGTCCCACTGTGTCTGTGAATGTGGTCCTGTCTGATTGAAATATGGAGTTGGAGGTGTGTGATTGTTCATTGTCTAACCAAGATCAGGACTTTTTATGCATGTATCTGAGCTTGTACAGGAGCGTGTGTGTGTGTGTGTGTGTGTGTGTGTGTGTGTGTGTGTGTGTGTGTGTGTGTGTGTGTTACTATCACATGATAAACCAAATCTTCTTGTGTTCGGCTTGTCAGCAACCACTGACAACATGGCAGCAAAACATTTGCGCACAGGCTTGCGAACACATACAGATACAGTACAGACACACACACACGCACCCTCACACACACCATTTCAGTAGCTCAAGCACGGCCGAAATATTCCACAGCAGTCACTCATGAAGAGAAATTCTTAATAATAAATATCCAGCCAATAATGAATGTGCTGCTGGCTGCAGTTGTCTTGGGGGCATAATATCTAATTTCCTCCCAATGTTTCATATCCCTACTCCTGCATGTCGACACAGTCCATCATTACACCCCAATGCAGGTTCCTATCACTTTTATTTATTTTTCAAATCAATATATAAATCAAAGCCTGGACAGATGAGATCCAATAAATTACAGAGTGCCGGACAAATGCGGAATGTTAACTGTGTACCACGAGAGAAGATTCCCATGGGTGCTGCTTGGTGTGCGCTGTGTGCTAGAGGAAAATCTACTAAATGTCACTTTAAATCACAGCTAACTTGAATATTACTCAGCGTTGTTTTTAACACAAGTGGAAAAGCTCATCCAAGGCCTTATCTGAAGAAGTTTTGTAGATTTCATGTGTCTTCACTGATGGTCTCTGAATCTTATGTCATATTTTGTTTTTTGGGCTTTTTTTTTTTTTAAATCAAGAGTGAGGCAACCACATCCACTGCGGTCTGGAAAATGAAGCCATCACACAGCATTTGTACTGAAATTGTCCAGTAGTGAGAGATCACATTGTGCGTCCCTCCCCATCAGGCATTCATTTACAGTTAACTAAGGGATGCAAAATAGAGAAGCAGAGTCCTCTGGATGACGGCCTCAGTTTGTGAGTCACCCCCTTCTATTCCAAGCTCAGCCACATGGAAAAATGTGAGGGTTAGTGGAAGAAGGGGAGGAAACAGGGGCAAGAGGATAGAGAACCAGGTGAAATAGAGCAGAGAGAACAGGGGAGGAGGGTCGGCAGCTTCATAAACCTGCAGCTGCCATGTTAAATCCTCACTGCGGACTCAAGTAGGTGCAGGGGGCTAACCAGTCAGCTCGGGCATAGACCCATAACGTGAAGGGCGGGCTCTCGGGGCACACACACACACACACACACACACACTCAGAGCTATACCTGAGCGTGGCAATCATCGCTATCAGCAGGGAATATGCTACCATCAGGCCCCATAACATCAGAGTACACCTTGGCGCTGACACCACATGACATGCATATGTGCGGAGGCAGCGTTAGGTGATGCCAGGCCAGGCAGCAGCAGGGGTTTGAAGGCGATTCCCACTGACAGTGGTTCGATGGGGGGAGAGAGGAGACCGCCAGTGCACAGTGAAACAGCGGGCCTTCCTCACTACATGGTAGGAACACAAAGACAGAGGCAGAGCCACACGGAAAATACTACAGGATAAAAGAAATGGCGCTTGATTCCCGCTGGTGTGTGAGTGGTTTCATACAGCATTTAGAATGATAATACAAGAGTAAAATTGTGATAAAAAAGATATGATAACAATAAAGCATCACACGTTTTAAAGTATACCAGCATTATACCAGCATTATATATACAAAGACAGATAAACTGTATGACAGCACAGTGCTTAATATAAAGATATTACATACACGTAAACATAAAATATAGGAAACAAAGTATCAGCCTGACAGAGAGCCTGTTTTAGGGCTGCGACTAATGATTATTGATTTTTTGATGATTTTTTTTCACAATTAATCATTTAAGCCTTTATAAAATGTGTGAAATAGTGAAATGCGATCACAATGACATCACCATTTTCCAGAGCCCCAGGTCACATCATCATATTTTTTTGTTGATCAACGGTCTAAAACACAAAGGTGTTCAACTCTTACTATCTCATAGGTCAGATATTTGGGAACTAACTAATAACTAATCGATTATCAAAATAGTCATTCAAATGATCTTATAAAAAAGGGGTCTGAAATAATACAAGATGCAATTTTTAATTAATCTTTTTTCAGTAAGTTAGAAGTCTGTTGGGCCACATCCAGCTCTGAGCAATCTGACGCCGCCGTTACTTTGCCTCCTAAGTCTTCAAGTCCCATTTAGTGCGACTGGACTTTTACAAGGTTGAATCTTCTTGTTTTGATGTGGCAGCAGCATTTTGTATGAGTTGAAGATTAAGAACACTGATTGTCACGTCTTGTGCATACTTGACATGAGAGGCTATTGACGTCCTACGGGAACTCCTCCTCATTAATCCCCCTTGCTGAAATGTGAGAGGTCAGGGTCAGAGACAAGGATCCCGTTCATCAGGTGCCACGTGGAGCACTGATTCGTGCACTTTATTTTCAGTTCACAAGTTAGTATTAAGTCTGGATGCAACTAATGACATGATGCCTTTAACCAGCTGGTTGCCCAGACAGTTTCTGTGTTGCCTCTGACTCCATGATCCCTTTTGAGTTGTATTCTTTGTTCATCTAATGTCTTCCAGCTTACAGGGGTGTGTGAAACCCTAAGCCTTTGACAATCCACCAGTTGGATGTTGCACTGTAAGCAAATGTTATACATTTATTTTAAATTGTTAGTTTTATCTTTGAAATTAATACTAAGGCTCTAATTTCATTTAAATGCCTACTTATGAGATAGGCAAAAGAAATTTCTAATCAGATATCACAAGATAGAGCACAAAACCTACAACCATGTGATGATTTGGAACAATTACATACAGTAACTTTTAACGCTACACTGGGAAACAAGATCTCATTTAAAAACAATAGCAAAGCAGAAGGCAGTTGTTCCAATATGGAGAATATAAAGAATAAATAATCCAGTTGTCTGCAGCGCCCAACGCAAAGCAATTTAACGCATCAGTGGCAGCCGCCTATTAATTTCCTGTAGAAAGAGCGAGGGGGGAGGCTGGGAGCACTGATTGGAGGGACAACACAGCCTGTGCATCATGTATCACTTCGGAGCCAAACAAGACTCACACACGCAAATAAATGAATAAATGCACGTTCACACACACATGAATCCACGCAGGCAAACGCAGGCACGTCACAGTTGTAATCGTGCTGTTGTTTCCCACAATGTCAGCGGTCGCATGGGAGCGAGGTGGCACTATATGCCTAATGATAGTGAATTAAAAAGGAAAGCCTACAGACAGAGAGGCCCATATGTGACTCTTGTCCTCAGGGTGTTGCATCAATAATAGGCCCCCCAGGCAGGGCCCTGCTTCTACTATGCATTCACTGGAAATCCCAGTCCGCTTTAATTAGGTACCAAGCTTCCGACCCCTCCCCTGCTTCCAAAATAACTAAAGAGGGCGTGGCAGTACCAATATCACTGGCTCTGATCCAAACAACAACACCTCTTTCACCATGGGGGAGGACGAGGGGGAAGACCGTGACGCTATAAATCCAGAGGTATTTGGACACGGGCCACCATCGGTCCCAAACGACCACTGTGGTGGCAACAAGCATGCAGGGGCCGCAGCCAACAAATATATGATGTTAAAAACGTCATAGCTGCCGCTGAACTTTTGACTGTGTTCTCTCCGCAGAGAGACCAATGTGTTCCACATCCCACAAGCCAAATCATCTCTTCCTTCTTTGTGGAAGGGTGCTTGAAAGAAGAATTATCTTCAAAATATTTGCCTACAAACAAGTTGTGCTTACCAGTGACATACCAATTCCTCATCAGTGGTAAGAAACAGTGACGCTGGACCCTCTCTCTGCCACTCTGCTGGCTATTCATTGGTCCTGTCCCATAGAATCAGGGTTTTGTTTGATGCATGGTTTTTCATTATCACTATGGCCCATCATTACTTTCCTCTTATTATAGTCTGGGGGACATTCGAGACAGTTCAGAAGAGCTGTGGATGAGGGACAACACACACACACACACACATACACACACACACAGAGTCATTTCTTTCTTTTTGGGGAGAAAAAAATGTGCCCCACAGACATAATGTCTGTGTTTTCCTGCAATTAATTAATGGGTCCCCAGCTAGTTAGCAGTAGGCAGCACTTGTTTCACCGTGGCGACTGAGAGAGGGCGAAAGGGGTTGAAGCCAGGCTCGCCTCGGTAGCTGCAGGCTTTTAGTTGTGAGCCACTGGATTTGGACTATTTTTAACGAAATCCTTTTATGGATAGATAAATCTGATTTTATGCAAGAAGAGTCTCCTGGGTTTCAATTAACTGGGGGTCACGCTGCAGATCTATCACAAAAAGAACGAGGGAAGGGGAGAGAGAGAAAGAAAGGGAGAGGAAAAGATAGAAAAGAAAGAGAAAGCGAAGAGGAAAGCCTTTAATTAATACGGTCTAATTAAACATTTGTGAAATGCATTATCTGCACTGTTTTTTTTTCTTTGTTTTTTTGTTTTTTTTCATGATGAGCTATGGTTGCCTAATTGTCAGCTTGCACCCCCCCTCCTAAAAGTTGTTTTGTGGTTACATCATGGTTGTTAATAATGCAAAAGACGCTTTGGAGTGCCTTTTAACTGCAGTTTGTCTTCCCACAATTGAGGATTCAGAGAAAACTTGTAATTGGGAATGCTTTGTTACTCGCCCTTCAACTAGACTCCTCTGGGTGCCTCTTGAAAACATTTGACTAACTGCAAAGATTTGATGGCAGGGGTGGCGGGGGTGTTGGGCACACTTCTAGAGGAGACTGTGGAAACTAATTTGATTCCTAAAACATGCACAAGATGACAGCTTCCCGCTGCACGGCGGAGGTAGATTTGACTTTGAATCATGACACAATGTTTAATCACGGGCCACGAGGCATGGCAAGTCACTAGACCTGAGGAGAGTCACATAAAGAGTGTCAAGCATGCCGGGCAAGAGATAGAGAGAGACAGAGAGAGGGCGAGAAAATCCATAACAGATTAAACAGTGTTTGGTCAAAACACACAGCATGATATGTGCGTCTATCACCTTACCGCTCTTTCTCATTGCAATGCATATTTCTTCCCAGCCAGCCCGCGCTCTCATTGTTAAACTACCCACAGGGCAATTCTTAATGTGAAGTTGATCTCAGGTTGTAGTCGCTTACACGTGCACTCACTCACACACACACACACTCACACACACACACACACAGTTCCACTCTGCACACTCCACCCCCATCGCTGCCATGACATTTCTCTCCCCATTCAATTCCCAGCGTGTGCAGCAGTAGCAAAGCGTGTTATGTCCATCTTTTTTTTCTCTCTCTGTCTTTGCATAGTGAGGGGAATGATTCAATTCATCAGAGCGCGGAAATACGCTCGTACACTTTTGCCTGAAAAGCACACACTTACTGGACCAGCACAGTCTGTTGATACAAGTTACATATGAGCAAACATAGCGGAGTATATATACTCACCCACACACACACACACACACACACACACACACAAATAATGATGATTAAGCAGGCAGGTTGAATAGCATCAGTAACAGATTCCCCTTTGATTAGCTAGTGTTATCTTGAGCACATAGGTCATGTGTGGGTGCACCAACAGTATCTATCATACATGTACAAACATCCAGACTGGCTTAGTAGGAGCGGGTGTGTTGATACCTAAAGCAGAGTCCCGCATGAGTCCAGTTTTTCTTGAATCACGAATCCAGCCAAGGAAAAGTCTCTTTCAGTGGCTGCACCTGATGCCAGGATGGGGAGCAATTCAGGCTCGATGATATCAGCTCATTTAAATGTAAAAATACTGCACAATCATTTTCATTCACGATCTCTCCAGAAAAAAATAAATAAATTAAACATTTGTTTGTTCTCACCTGTTGCCCACCTGCATGTAGCTCATTTTTACGTATGCCCATATTTATGAATTTATATATTTTCACCCATGTACCACAAAGTCTTAAGTATCAACAGAGCCCAAAATGTATTTGTCTCTTCCATGTTGTACTCATTTTTATTTAAAACTAGAAAAAACATTTCCAGTTTCAGCTTCCAATCATTTTTGGTTTTCTCCATTAAAAACTGTTTTGGCTCGCTCTCTTTTTTAATGAAAAATCTTCGAGGACAGACGGTACACTACCTGCCCAGCACCAAACAGACAGACAGTCAGTGATTAACTGGTGAATGTAGAGGGGCATTTAGCAAGTAAAGAGCCAGGTACTTTTGTCCAGAGTTAGTTGAGACCAAAAACATAGATAAGATGGAGTGTATGTTGAGCTGACTTTCATCTAATCTGTTGAATGTGTTATCAGAAACTTTTTCTCTGGCAAGTTTACCACATCCACTTAAACGGAGATAATATATCAGTGGTATGTTTGTGGTCAGTATGACTGGTTGTGGTCAAAAGTGTGCTCTCTCACATCCAACAGTGATGTCACGATGCACTGACCAATCCCTGGAGTACACCTCTACATCACCACAGCAAGATGGCAAGTTTAACCAATGGAGGTCAGCAAAACCAACAATTTCAAACGTCAAAGTTACTAAATGTGTGACACAGTAAAGTGACTTGTCTGCTTATTGAGGCGGGCATCTGTCACCGAAATATTTGCCTCCTCTCTCTTTATTCCTTTTTCCACCCCGTTCTTGCTCTCTACTCCTCCCACCCTCCATCTCTCTGCGGTACCCTTACCTCCCATCCCCTCCTACTGCCCTCTACTATATTAAGCATGTCATCTCTCGTTCCAAGGTGCTCTAAGTGGTGGCAGTGCTAAGGTGCTAGCAGGATGCTAGCAGGGTGTGCACTGAGCATGCCCATAGAGCCAACCTTACTAATTAGAGATCCAACCTTGATGAGTGCTCTCTTTCACTTTCTCTCTCTTTCTCTCTCTTTCTCTCACACTCACACACACACACACACACGATACACATATACTCATGCTCTCTCTCCGTAAGCATGTGTATCTGGGCCCAGAAATTACTTAATATGATATATTAACATATTTCTGGCAGGAGCGGCAGGAGGAGGGTGCTCGTTGGAGACAAATTATCCAAATTAATTTCTAATTTAAAATCCTATGCCTTTTATTATAAGCTGTGGGCGCCCTTAGTACCAGAGACACAGCGAGGAAGAGGGAATAAAGGCAGACAGAGAACAGTGAGAGAAGAGTGAAGTCAAGGATGGAAGGATGGAAGGAGGAATAAGAGGATGCGTTAATAACCTAGGCTGGTTTTTGCCCACAAACTAAATGAATAAACGGAGGGGGATATGAAGACACAGGAAGGATTTAACTGTACATGGCCGGCTGAACTCACCGAGCTTAATTCAGCCATGAGAGAATGTCCCCAGAGAGGAAAAGGAGAAAAAGGGAAACGAAAATGGGTCCAAAAGTTTGAGGCGTACTTGGATCTCCCCTTTGCCCTAATTAGTGGCCTCACATCCTCAGTAAGCCTTGGAGGGAGGAGAAGCCAGTGGCCACGTCCATGGGTCAATCTTTGAGAAATTGTTATGAATCTGCACACAATAGCCTTGGGTGCACATGGGAAATGTAGGCCTAGAAGCATGTCCACATGAAATGGTACTTGAAGTCTTCAGAAGCTCAAAATGACCAATTAGGCCGTCTCATTTTGGCCAGATCTAATGCAGGAATCGGTCAACATCTCCTCTTCATAATTCATGCCTATTACTGAGGATTAGCTGCAACTCATCCTTTCAAGGGCTTAGCGGCTACGCACAGTTAAATGATTCATTGAATCGCAAGGCATGAATTGTAATTATTGCACAGATTTGAAAAAGAAATTCTCAGATAGAAGTGAGAAGTGTAAAAATGCGCATGTACAACTGTGTAACATATAGGTCAACAGGCATGCGCTGTACTGAGGTTTTCATAAAGCACAGCTCATGTCTAAAAATCAAGTTAAAATGGAAAAATGTCAACGCCGTCACGCATCCGCTGAAGGTATTATTAAGCATTGTGATATATTGTTCTGAGTCTACCTCCTTCGCTGTCATAGAAGTGCCAGTGTGCATTTACTTTTACAGCGTGTTCATTCTCAAATTAAACATGAAGCAGGAGCTCTGGATGATGAGGTTCTGTCTGAAGTTATCCCGTTCTACATCAAGATGTTTCACCTGTTTTAAGACGTGTTAGCGGAGTAACAATACATGATTTATTAGCATGAACCAAAAGATCATTTCAATACCATTTCAGCATCACATCAGCAAAGCTTGAATCTCTCTAACTGCGTGCTGCTCCACGTTTTACACTTTCTGAAAGCCAACTATGAGCAAAATCTCCACTGCCAATGTTTCCCCTTTGAGAAGAAACTACAGGACAACTTGTTTACTGTACAGTAAAAGCGGGCACTTCTATAGTGGTTGCATCAGTATGTAAATAGTGTATCAGTCATTATATTCCTTGTTAAGCTATTATCCACTGACGCACCGTGCGACATGCATGGACTTGTAACTGCATGTTTAATCACCAATCTACCCAGGAGCCTACAGCTTGTTTCAACTAATATCAAATAATAGCACAGCTCACCGTGTAATGAACAAACACCCCCTTCACTACACAAAGACACACACACACACACACACTGCCTCACTGCTACAGCCTCCAAACATGGCGCGGCAGCACCATAGCGGACACGGACATGTGTCTTCTATTTCAGCTCTTGGGGACGAAGAGGTTTGTGGCGCTTGTGTTTCAGCGGGGGTTTTGCTGCAACTCTGGGTGCTGTGCTGGCTCGGGGAGAGGCGCAGCGCTGTAATTAAGGACAGAGGGAGGAGGATGTTCGTTAGATGTAGTGTCCTCATTAGTGTAAGTTCCACCCGGAGGTGGTGCTGAGCAACGAACACCTAATGAGACGCATATTGTAATGAAAGCAGGGAACCAACAACCGCCCAGTTACAGGCAAGGGCTCTCAAATTAGTGTGTGAGGAAAGACTTCTGCACTGCACAATGTATATATTTCTTGCTCTGTAGGGTATATAAGTTGTTTCAGAGACTTGGGCCTCATTTAAATGTGCATCAATGCATCCACAGTGTTATGTGAGGAGTTGTCTGAGGTAAGTGAGCACAAGAGATTATTCTATTCTTTTTTTTCGTTTTCTCTTTCTATCTAACCTGTTCATTTAGGCGCCCGATGATAAGCGCTGCATTTGTATGCCAGGCTACAAATCACTGTTACATACTGTAAGCAGCCAGCCAGCCATACAGACACTGTAGGGGCTCACCTGCCCTGTGGCTAAAGACGACTGTAGCTACTGTATCCTGTATGCACACACACTCACCCACACTCACACACATAGACAAAATGTCTCACAGCATGCCTCTTGCCACAAGTACTGTACAGGTAATCTCACTTAATCATCTCAGAGGTCACCGCAAAGCGAGGTGGGGCGATAATTGCTGTGCTGAGCAGCAAAAAGTGAAGGATTGCAGGGAGAGAAAGAGGGAGAGGGAGGCAGAGATGAATGGAATGAAGAAAGAGAGGGAGGATGAGAGGAAGTGTGTGAGCATGTATGTGTGTGTGTGCGTGCGTGACTGCTAGAGGGCAGATATGGAGACAAAGCATATTGGTGCTGCAAGGACAACTGTCGGCCCCGATGCTTTGACAGGAAGTGCCCCGACAGGAAATCGTACAGTTATGCAAACTATTTTTTATTTATTATTCAGATTGTTTGTGCTATGGAATATTTTGAGCAAACATTACTCTTCATCCAATCATCACTCTGTTCCTCTATTTCTTTTACAAGAACAGTTAAAGTCCATTTAAACAGGTTTAATGAGCTTATGTGACAGCGAAACCAGATTCAGGATTAAGAAAGAAAGAAGGATGCAACAAGAGCGGAGAGTAATGTGGAGGAATAGGAATGGCAGGAGGAGAGAAACAGAGGGAGGGAGAGTGACAGCTCTCTCCCCCTGGGGCTAACCAGGGGATGGCCTCCCTCGGCCCGTGACAGCCAACCAAACAGGTACAGTGTGAGATGATTTAAGGTGATAATAACTTCCACTTTGGCGGATGGATGACGCTTCTCCCGTGGCTGCTGATGCTTAATGAATGAAACATTAGTAAACACTACAAAAAACGTGATTAGAGAGCCCCCCTGCCGACAGCAGGCGAAGAGGAGAGAAAAAAAGATGAGTACGCAAATGTGTCTTCAGTACCACCACACATTCACACACACACACACACACACACACACCACCCTTCGCTCCGTCTCTACACTGACTGGATTGTCCGAATCTTTAATTTCTACTCATCACTTTTTAATAAAAGATGAAAGACAGGCGAGGGAGACAAATCTGTATCTCTGCGTGTGTGTGTGTGTGTGTGCGTCTGCATGTGTGTGTGATTTCTTCTAGTCGTCTTCTAGGTCTGTTGCCACCAGACCAAATGATATGTGTACAGCAAGGTGTGCCGCCTGCAGATATGCACAAGCCATACAAAGTGGCTTTATATAGGCAATGAGACAAAGCTCTCTAGACGCAAGGTGAAAAGAGGCAAGGACTCACTAAAATAGATCTGCACTGTCACTGCCCTACCTACCAGTCTGCCTATGTTAAGGAGTAATGGAATACGCCCAAGACAGCTATAATCCATGGGCATGAAAATTGGGGCTGTAATCTGCTAAAAATATTCCTCTGCATTGCTTGTTGCATTACTCATTCACTCAGCTTCATCAAAATTAGAAAGAAAACATACTCTCCCAGTAGCTCAGGAGGCACGCCATGCAAGTAAAGTTCACAACAACAATTTACACTGTTTTCTTCCTTCAGTAAAAAACATAGTTAGTAATGAAAATAGCAAATGTAACAAAATTTGAATTGGGGGAATTCAATGGTTTCAACAGCGCAGATGAATTTCAGTTAACCTCAAGTGTTGGTTGCTGATAGTGTGCATATGGCTACCTGTAGGGGCTGAGGGTTTGTTATTTGAGTGAATGGTAAATGAATGACTGCTGTAGTTACTATAGTTATAGTTACTGAAACAGTCATGCAAAATTCAAAAGTCATTTTATTGTATTTCCTTCACATTTTTCTTGCTGTTGGTGATATGTTCTCAGGAGTTTAGCTCAAGTTTATATGATTAATTGAATTTTGAATTCTTGAGTCGTTGGGTCTCACTCTTCAACATAGAGTTTGGTCTAGACCTGCTATTTATGAAAGGCATCTTGAGATAACAACTTGATTGAGTGATTGATTGATTGATTGATTGATTGATTGATTGATTGATTGATTGATTGATTGATTGATTGATTGATTGATTACATTTACTGATTTGAATTTATTTCATGTCCAGTGGCCACATTTTAAGAAATTGTCACTTTCTACAATATCTGTACGTAACATAAACATTATTTTTCAAATTAAGGAAACATTGCAGTTAAGGTTCATAAAAAATTGTTGATGTTAATTGCAGGTCTGTGACTGGGATGTCATTTACACACCCATCCACCTCCCCGACCTTGACATCCTTACAAATACGGCAAACTATTTCCTGCAGCTGCCCTCAGCATAGTTTGGGATCTAAATTGTGAGGTGCAGAATTGGTCAACGTAACTCGTAGGGATACAGCTGTTTGAATAAATGAAAGAAGGGCATGATGGTTGCTTTTTAGTTTTCATCTGTATGCTCCTCTGCTGCATCACTACTGGGATGTGTTTCTCCTTATTTGGCACATCTTTACTGTGTCACGGCATTGTATACTCACATGCACAAACATACAGTGACCTCAATGCCTCCTCTGCACAGACACATAAACACAGAGGGGCACGTCCACAGAAGACCAAACTATAAACTGCAACCTGGCTCAGTGTGCAACAAGGTCGGCAGAAACAGCAGTTTACTGTCACCAAGGGGAAACGCCAGAGTGATATCGTTGGCTAACAACACTAAATAGGACAACAGCAAGTCAGAGGGGACACAACCAGAGGAAGTGCTCACTCACCTATTTCTAATCATGGACATGTCTTTGGCAGAGATGGAGGGACACACAAGGACACACAAACAGGCCAGACCTATCTTTGACTCTGGAAGGGACGACAAAAACAAACAAGGGCAGAGAGGAGAGAGTATAACAGTTTGGTACACAAGGAATGGAAGTAGAGAGAGCAAGACACAACAGTTATTCTCATGACTATAATTATCTATCTACTCTTTTACCACTGCATTTTTCAATCAAAATATTATTTTTGAACTGATGTAACTTTTAGATTGGGTACTAGCTTTAGCTCCTTCTGGTTTTTGAGTGCTTGAGGCTGTGAACATGTTGCTGGTTAATTCATGTGTAGAAGAAGGATGTAAAGGCACTAATATGGTCCCCACACACACCTAATATGTGATTATTTATGGTTTTAAAGACCTCACTCCTCATGGTTTCTACCCAAAAATGTCATGGGAATTTTTTGGTTATAGAGACATACTGAAGACTGATGTGAAAGTCTAAATTAAGCTGAATTAGCATCAAATCCATTAATACCATCAAAGATGAAAGATAATTTTTCTCTGAACATTGCTGGCTACCATAACGTTCATATGTATAACACAGTGTGACTTCAGAGTCAAATTAAGTTCACTGGGCTAAATTATGCCAGGCTGAATTTACCCATTTATATGACTCTTTTTATGGCTGATTCAAAGCCGCCTAGCTAATCAACGCTCTATTACAAAGCTTCTCCATGGCGGCAGTTTGATTGGCTTCAATTTACATAATGGTGGAACGCTGAGAAAGTGAGGCCTCAACTGCTTTCCATTTCTCTGCCGAGCCGATTAGATAGGTTTATGGATTTGAAACATGTGCGAGGCATTGATTTTATTTATTTCATTATTCATTCATTGGTCTATTGCACCCGGGAACAAGCAAGTTGTCGGCCTGTGACAATAATGAGGGGAGCATTTCTCCTGTCCTACCACGCTTAGTGCCGGAATCCAATTTGTGTTGGGAATGAGAAAACTGTTTTCATCTGCAAGTGTAGACCTCTGGAAGTGACAAAGATATGTATACACACACATTCACATGCATAGGGACTTGAGCACACACAACATCGGTATTGGTGACTTGTTATTTGTACATTTAAAAGAGCAACCTCACGCAATAGCACGCTAAACAGATAAGGACAACAATTTGATCATTTTGATTCTTACATTTCTGTACCTCCCACTCTGACCTGTTACCTCCTCCTCCTCCTCCTCCTTTCCATCCTGAATAATCTTTTCATTTATCTCTACTGATGCTGTCATCATCTGCTGCTATGTCATCATGATGCTGAGAATCAGAAACAAGTGTCAGAGTCTACAGCCATGCTAGCAGCTATGTGAAGCCTTTGCTTGGCGTTCAGTGCTAATGCCAACATGCTTATAATGGCAATCGTAACCTGCTGATGTTAAGTAGGTAATGTTAACATGATCACAAGCTTAGTTTAACATGTTAGCATGCTGGCAGTTGCTAATTAGCTATAAACACAAAGTAGCCTACAGGTGATGCTAATGGGAATGTCATTATTGTTTCAGCTATTTGGTCCTCAACCTAAAGTACTGGACACTACCAATGCTGCTAGATGCGATGTGCAGAGATCACCAAGTTATTCAAATTTCTCTTGAGGGGAATATGATTGCCTCAACTAAATTTTGTGTAAATCCATATGATAAATTTTGACATATTTCACAGGATAAGTGAAACTTCTGACCAGCTGGTTGTGCAAGTGGAAAAGTCAAGAGAACACCATCATAGTAATAGGGATTCATCCTCTGGGGACCATGAATGCCAATTTTCAAGGCGATCCATCCAATAGTTATTGGGATATTTCAGTCTGGATTGAAGTGTTGAAGCGATCACCTGACATAGACATCCCTAGAGTCCAAAAATAAACATTCACAGTCAGGGTTTGTACTGTAAGTAGCCGCTATTTGCAACAACACGAAATCAAATGTTACACTGTGGCTCAACCCTCACAGGAACATTTTGCAGCTAAAGCTTTTTTAGCAGTCCAAAAGCACAGGATGGGATCTAACAACAGGTTGAACTACACTAGATACACATTGTAATATGTCTTTCTGGCTATGTGGAAATTGAGAAAAAAAGATACGCTGCAGTCCCTCCTGTTGCAGAAGGCCTTTTTATGCAAGATATAGAGCTGCTACTACAGTGTATATTTTGGACCAGTAAAGAAAACTGGGTTAGAGTGATAATATTTCAACAACACAGTGGTCTGAACATACAATGCAGTGTGTGTGTATGTGTGTGTGTGTGTGTGTGTGTATGTGTGTGTGTGCATGTCACTAGCTGCCAGAGGCACCCCAGCAGGAATCTCTGCAGTCAAATGATTTCACATTCCCTTTTCTCCTTGGCTGCCTGTGCTGCCATTTACAAAGAGCACCAACAGAGGACGGTCATACATGCCTAGAACACATACCCACACACACACACGCACACACACATTGCATGCACAAACCGGACTTACACACATGATGCAGCGTCAAAGGCAGAAGATACACACAGGCCCAGCTGTCTTTGATTGTACCTTTGGAGGCCTTGTGTCATTAGCCAACAATTTCATGAATAAACAAATGAAACTGAGCAAAGTCCAGACACAGTCACAAAATAAAAGCACAAAGAATAACTTTTATCATAATTACACATCATCTGTCAAAAGTCATGGTTGTTGGCTGCCTTACCTAACATGAGCATCCCATATGTGGACCTATGAAACTTTATATCTCTTAGTGTCACCTCTAACTGTTTGTTTTAAGCGTTTAATCACCTTCATCAGGATCGCTGCATCTCACCACGGCACACACACACATGCACACACATGCACATACAGCATCAAAGAGGGACGCCCCCAAACACAGCACCTCTCCTTTGGTCTCTGTCTCATGAGCAAGCCTGAAAGTCAAGTGGTGGAGGATAATAAAACAGGAGAAGAAGAGCAAGAAGATCAAACTTACGAGAGCAGCAGCAAAGCTGGGGGCGCAAAGCCCCGATGTGTTTCCCCCTTTCTCCCTCTCACTCTTCCCCTCTCATCTGACGCCACATGAAGCCTGGCGCAGGTAACTGCACTTTTTAATGATGCCATTTGCCTAATGCCTTCCTGTGGTTGTCAATCTATCTCACATTATCCCTCATCTTGCCTGTCTTACCGTATCACCCGCATCCCTTGACTCCAGCACACCAAAGAGCAAAGAGCCTCGCCTGAAACATCGCTGCAGCGGCCCATTAGGAGCATCCTCCAGACTAATTGGTGGGAGAAAGCTCGTAAAAGACAAGGAGGAAACAACAACAAGCAACAACAAAAACAGGGGAGAAGAGGACGGTGATGGGCATATCTTTTATCCTGCCTCTTCCCTAACTTCTCCTTTCTGCTGATCCGGAAGGTTCCACCAGGGCACAAATTGGGATGAGGGAGGGAGTCAAAGGGGAAAATCTGTTAAGCCATAAGTTGACAGCTCATGTTCAAGCTCTCTGTGTAGCTTTCTCTTAGTCTCTCTTTCTGTCAATGCACTGTATCTGCCTTAACCTCTCTCCATCTATCTGCATCGGACTCTCCACCTCTGTCTGCCGCCATTTCCTCCTCATCACATCCCTCTGAGGTGTCTGCTCTGAAGCACGCCGTCTGTTGCCTCATATCTACCTTTTACTTGACGCAACGCTGAAACAAATGGGCTGACAGAGGGGGAGGCTTTCCTTAAAACAGGACGATAATTGGTGATACCATGCCATGCATGGATCATTTTTCAAAGACTGTCTGACTGTCTGACGCATGCAGTTATGACACATCTATCCAAATATTGCCACGCAAGCATGTTCAGCTTTTCTATAGTGCAACACTAGCTTTGTTTGTGTCTGTCAAAATGGAGGACACGAAAGGCCACCTGCTGTTAAGTCATAGAGGAGGCAGATTTACCGAACAAGCCTATCACACCTGAATGAGCAGGTACCGTATGCAAAGTTAGAGACCTGCGTACACTTGCATACAAAGCCTTTGTTTCCACCAGCTCACAATGGGTGAGAGCAACAATACGCACATGAAAACATGCACACTCATACCTCTCTACCACAAACACACACCTTTCAGCTGCACTGCACGCGCAAACACACACGTCCCCAGCACACATATCCTAACAGAGGCTTTTATGACAGGGCCGGGTGACATGAAGTCCGCTGGATGAATAGTTTGATAGCCCCAGGCGGGCAAGGGGAAAGGATAGGCCGTAAATAGGATTGAAGTTTAAATGGAATAATGCGGCCTGGAAAAGAGCTGGGGCCTGGAGTGGGGGCAAACCCAGAGGTAACATAGAGGTGACGAGTTCGCCTGGAGAGCGACTGAAGCAATAATAAGACTTTTTTTGGATGGATGGAAGTGAGAAGAAAGAGGGGTTTGAGACAAAGTTAGATTATGATACAATGGCACAGTTAGGAGTGTGGATGAGGAATGCCGCTTAAGAAACTAGTGCATTTGACAGCTTTCAGTTTCAATCACAACCCCTGTGTTTTCAGCTTTACTGTAGGGATCGCTATGGATGACACTCTGCAGATGAGAGGAGAAACAAAGGGAACGAATTGTAGCACGTTTTCAAAGAGGAAGGAAAGGTTGTCCTCTGGAAGTGATGAGTGGACAGCCTGGTGTTCGAGTATGGGGGTGATCCCAGTAGGCCCACATTAAGAACAGAGCACTGCCTTCGTTACGAGTCATTAGACAGACTTAAAGCTGATGGCGTGAGCAGGGAGAAGATTAATAAGTATCCAACAATAAGGCCGTTTGTAGGATGTTTGTGTAACATTTGCATGCATTTTGCTGTATACTTGACCAAACAGTGACCTGGATATCACCTATGTCTGCACTAATTGTGGGATATGCTTCTTTATTGTGTACCTTGCATGGTATGGTGATAAAAAGTCATTTGCAGTGCTTCTCCATCTGATTATTGCATTGTTTTGCAGGTTTTGTGCCATAATAGTGGAGTCGGGACATGATCTCTTCTGCATGACTTTATATCTAGCCAGAAAATGACAAGAATTGTAATTAATTGCAATTAAAATTTTCCATAAACTATAAACCTTTGCTTGTAAACTCACTAATCTAGATCCCCATCTTTCCTCTGCTCTCTCTCCTACTTAGGTCGATAAATAGGAAGCATAAAAACCATTATGGGTGCTCCCCCAACAACTGCAGCTTGGGATAAGCTTCACAGTAAATTAGCTACAATTAGTGCTGCAGCAGACATCGACAAGACCATCCCCCGAATGCTATTAAATGCCCACCCAATCATATCTGAGTTAGTACAGTCCACTGGATCATTTCTCAAATCAATGATCTCAGTAAGTGCTTGGTAAAAAGGCCTCCAATGCCTGATCAGCTGGATGTGGACAATTGGATTGGAGTTAGGGGACAGCCTTGATTAGCACTTTGCTCCAGGGCAGTGCAAGTCATTCATTATGCAACGCTGCGCCACACCTCCTTGGTACACAGTGACAGGCAACAGCAACTTAAACTTCACAGCATGCAGGTTAAACGTCTTTTATTTAAAGGGATTAGTTTATATTAGGAGGCTTCAAAGGAATGTTTTTTCCCCGTCAAGCCCCAATTTAGGATTTACTCAGTCATCACCATCATCATAGCTGTTCTCGTCTTCTTGTTGAGTACACTTGGTTACTAATCGAACAAACAAGCCCATTTAACATTAAATGTCCAGGTTAAGCAACAATTTCAGGTAACATGAAAAGAAATGCAACTTTGGTAATTTTGCCATCTTTTATGACCAACCTCAGCTTTCATTTTCCACCTGTGTCATCAACATTGTTTTTTTTTCCTTCCTTAAAGTTAATGTTGTCTCGAAAATTTAAATTTAAAGTAAACTAAACAGGAAGCACCTCTTTTTTTACTGTCATATTATTCCCTTACCATTCATGTGAGTTACTTTACAGTGATGTACTCTGTCATAACCACCACACACATTAAAAACAACTGTGAAAATGCTTTCACATCACTCGTGTGTTGCAGGGTGATGTCTCAGCAGAATAACAATGTGCATTCAGGTTCAAATCCGCACTATGCTCACTCACCCGTGCCACCCAATGCCACCCACTGCTACCAGGTAATAGTTATGGTGCCCAGGCAGCATCAGCCAGTCCTCACCTCCATGAAATTAAGCATAAAACATTAATAGAGGCAGATTAGGTCTTAAAACCAGACTAATGTAGCATGAAATGCTGCAGCCATGCTCTAGCGATCAGAAGCTCCGAGAACTGACCTATTTTATACCGGCTGTATCCAGAGTCTCTCGAATTTTGATGGAATGCACAAACACATGGTCACATACACACACAGGAATGTACAGTTTCTTATGTCTCTGTGTATGTCAAACACAGTGGAAATGCATCTCCTTAGACGCACACACAAACATAACAGACATCAGTAGAACATTGAATTTTATGGATGTGAGAGAAGAGGACATTGTAATTTATGTAGTACTAAAATGTATGAAAAGTGGAGAGGAAAGGGATCAGTCTGACACATCATCACAGTGTTAAATGCACAATATTCCATTCGAATGTACAATTGTCCCACTTTAAAATATGTATGAATATCAAGAAATGTAAAAGATGTCTTAAATTATGACATGACAGTTTGTTTGTCAACCGAGATGATTCAAGAAAGTTCCCACATAAGGACATAAGCTGATAATCATTTAGAACACAATATATGTTATTGGAACAGAGCCTGTCTATGTTAGGTCAGTAAATCAAGTCAGGGGATGAACTGTCTGCTTCATATGTAAGAAGTCGTGGTGAAGTGAATTGGACAAGACTACAAATGTTCTAAAGGGGAACAGTTAGACTGAAAAAGGTCAAGGGTTACTGATTCAGATGTTTTTGCTCGTCAAGTGGATGTTTACTATGTTTCACTTTAGAGAGCGGAGTCTGCCCCATGAAGGGGAACTGAGCAAAGACAGATAGGCAGTGAAGCAAGCAACAGCACTGTCGGATGTTACTGTTTATGCTCCTATCACAAAACGCACACTCCAAACACACGCACTGCAAACATGCCAACACACACACAAATGGAGTGCACATCTTCTTGGCACACACACACACACACACACACACACACCCATACGTGCGGTGACACAGACACACACCCTCAGCAGTAGACAGCAGGGCCCTGTCTCCGATCACGGCAGAGCATGGATCTGCAGCGTGGTGAGAGCAAACGATTTGAGGCATATGTCAAGTCCTTGTGGATTCAAAACAAAGCACTGTCAAGAACGCTCTGCCTTGGCTGGGCAGCCTGCTCCCTGCTCTGCTGTGCTCTGCATGCGGCGGGCGATGCAATCCTCCAAGTCCAAGACGAAGCCCATCATCGTCCTTTCACATCGTTCTGTTCTTTGCCCCTACAGACTGCTGTGGACTCCGTGTGTGCTGCCCCCGTCTGAGCGGCTGCCGCAGATTTGCCTGCGAGGCTAGAGAGGGGGCCACGGACACCCAGGAGACTGAGTCCATTCACATTACCCACTGTGGGAGAAGCAGCATGGCGGGCCAGAGAGGGAGGGAAGGAGAGAGGAAGACAGAGAGGACAAGGAAGAACAAGATAAAAGGAAAGTGTGTGTTTGTTGTTGTGTGTGTGAAGAAAGAGGGATAGAAGTTGTTGAGGTGCGAAGACTATGAAAGGATTCTAAAAAAAACACTGAAGTGTAGAGAGAAAGGATTTTGTGATGCTGGATATGCCTCTGGAATATTTCAATCAGAAGCAAACTGATCACTATCTAACATTTATGATGAAACTGACTACTTGCTGATGAGGTTTAGATGACAAGTCTGATACCACTCTTACCCTAGTATGCTAAATATGGAGCTACAGCAACCCCTAAAATCACTAATTATTTAGTTATTTCATGTTTGTCCAATTCATACACAAACAGTGTAAAAACAGGGATGTTACAGGGGTTATGTCATGATTTCTTATTTCCAGAATATTTATATTCTTATATAAATTAAGCTAAGCAGCTTTACCAAAAAAGACATGAGAGTATTATCACTTTTCTCCTCCAAACCTAAACAAGAACGCAAGTCAGTGTATTTCTGAAAATGGCAAACTATTCCTTTAAGGTTTCAACCTACAAGCAATATTTCATGAATAACTCAAAAAAGGCTCTTTTTCTATTTCCCATTTAATTCTATTCATATAATGTGGAAAACAATATATTAAGGGGATAAAAATGCAATTTATGGTGCGATTAGTAGTTACCAAAAATATTATGGATTAACAATTGCGGGGCCCCACTAATGGCATTCTCCCTCTCCTGTTTGGATCATAATGACAGTGGGCTGCTTAATTTAAAGAGCCCTCTGATAAAAGGGAATTAAATAATCTCTAATTGCAGTATCATAATAGTCTTAAACGTCTAATTCAATTATCAACACAAGTGGTGTAAAAAGTGGCGTAGAGGGGGGAAAGAAATCTTATTGAACATGCAGTGCCATGTCAAATGAGTCTCCCCATTATCCAGAGTCAGGAAGTATTTCCAGGCTGCCCCTGTTAAAAACCAAATGGTAAAAAGAGCCTTTTTTGTCCTGTTTGCTCCAGGGCAGTGTTAGACTCCAGAGTCTGCTTTGTGTGTAGCTTGCTAACCTCAATAATCATAATCCAACCTAAGCAAACAAGCAGTTTCTCTATACAAAACCAAAGATATAAGTCAACATTATTCCTCTTATGAATAAAATCCATGTGCATTTATTCTTATCTGTCACTCCATTTTCCGCTGGTTTGAACAGGAAATAATAAAATGTTATATCTATCAAAACTAGGACCATGACAGATATTATGCATTAGGAGGGAGGAAG
Source organism: Pempheris klunzingeri (assembly GCF_042242105.1). NCBI lineage: Eukaryota > Metazoa > Chordata > Actinopteri > Acropomatiformes > Pempheridae > Pempheris > Pempheris klunzingeri. The sequence continues at coordinate 7,848,676 of NC_092032.1, read as the reverse complement.
AGAAGATATGGAGCCTGTAAATATAAAGAATGTTAAGGAAACTAGCATGCACAGTAATTCCACTTCCTCATTTTACATTATTTGCATTATAATGAAGTAAAATATAAAGTAAAATAACTAGAAAAGTCTAATCGTGGGACTGGGATTAAACATATAAATAAGACGAAAAGTCTGAAAACAGGAAAAAATATTCAAGGACATTACGGCCATTCTTCATTTCCCTCTTTACCCCAAAACATGATGGATGGTTTTTCTTTGCACCCCACAGGGAGACGTATAATGGAGTTAAAACAGGGATTGTTGAGTCCCTTATAGACCTCTTCTCAAGACCCTAGAAAATGACTCTCATAATCCCTCACAGCAGGCAGGAAGGATCCACTCAGTATGGACTTGTCGCTGCCTGAACCAATATGGCCGCCCAGAGTTTCTCTGTTTATTTATCAGTCTGCTTTCCTACAGATTTATAAATGAGCTTTCGTAAAGTATTCGTGTTCGTCAGGCAAATGTATGCACACACACACACACACACACACACAGAAACGTGCATATAGGCATTTTGTCCACCATCCGAACCCACTTTGGCACGTGCCCTCCTTCTCTAAACATGCTGCTAATGGTGTTCTTCCTCCCTGGTCTTTAGTATGTAAAACTGATATGATAGATGATCATAGTAGACACAGAACAGGCTCAAACACAGTGGTGGTGGTAATACACTTCGCCCGGTTCACAACAGAGTCGACCCAAGGCCCCGGCTAACGACTCCTTGCCAAGTAAATGATGATAAACACCAGCTCTCCTTCCACCAGTGAGTGCACATTACCTAATGATGTTCAATGGCAGTGGTGAGCGGTAAAGACAACAAATATATTATACCAATGCATCTTAAATGGGCATCCCTAAGGAAACCCATCTGAATTGTAAATTCATGCACGGCTTCATTTTTCATATGCAGCAAGGGTAAAATTCCAAACAACTGTGTACTTAATGTGCAATGTTTTTTGCATTTTTACATCTTTATAAGCACTTACTGTGGTGTGTATGTATTTATTTATATGAAATGTGCTGCACTTATCCACTGTCAGAAATGGACTAGGTTTAGATTGATGTTTTTATGCAGTAGCATGCCACAGGTCAAATTTCCAGCAGTCTTTAACCATGAAGCCTGAGAAAAGCATTGAAATTGAAATGTAGAGCTTATTTGTAATGAAGAAATCTTAATATATTCAGGCTATACTGTCAGTCACACTCCAAATCTTCCACTAAGGATCTTTATTCATTCAAGGCTGAGCCTCAAATTGGACTAGTAACTTCTGTTTTATTATTGCTCCAAACTTCCACATTACTTGGAACAACTAACAGCTCAGTTTTGTTATGCCTTTCCAATTCAGCAGTCCGTGGTTTTGGTATAAATCCGCTTTCTTAGAAACAAAAGTTTAGTGGAGATCCATTACAGTGTATTTTTGGGATTTAAAGACGACTCGTACACTCAGGTGGCCACAAAGACCCTTTATATACAAAGACTAGGCTATTAGCCGGAATCAGAGACATCCTTTAGCCTCAGTATGAAAGAATAGCTGGCATCAGGTCCGCAACCTAGAAATCAAGCTGCCTTTGAGAGACACAAATTGCAAGAGAAGGCAGGCTAGGCAGTGAATGAATGCTGGCCAGACTTAAAATGATTGTGAGATGGATACTTGGCAGCTGCTTTGGTGCTGAGACAGGTAGAGCCTGTTGGTTGGGAAGGAGTGGAAAGGTAGGGAGACAAAAAACAAGCGTCCAAAAAGTGGAACATGATCTGATAAGCCTGGAAAAGACTCAGGCCTGGTGACATCTATGCCAAGGGCCTTTCAGCAGCTCCAATTTAAACTGCCTGGACCAGCGGGTCTCCTGGGAAAGCTGGAATCAAGCGTACGCACACAAGCACACACATAGACCACACACACACACACACACATACACACACAGAGCACACCAACATGACAAGTGCACCTATATAGCCTACATGTCAACACAGACTAGAGAACAGATAAACCCCAAATTTTCCACAAGTGTCCACATTTATACCAATGACGTTAAAGTAAAAGTGTGTATTTATGTGTTTGCATGTAAATAATAAGTCTGAGATGAAAGTTTTATCTATTTAAACATCTTAACTTTCAAAGGGTTCATACATACACACTACGATTTTATATTAGTACAACGCATTTATCAAGCTACAGCACCTGAAATTATTTCCCCTGAGCGTCTTCCTTCTGTTGTAAGCATATTCAGACAGACTGCTGAGTTGCTGAACTCTGATCATTCACAAGCCGATACAGATCTTCAGTCACTTACCTCTGAACGAGGAAAAAGAGAGAAAAGGAGACAGAGAGAAAAAGAGAAATGTTTGATTCCCTCTGGGCCCACCAATACTCGCTGTGTTGTAGGGACTGTGGATAAAAGCGTCCAATAAAGGGCATGTACATCTGCTCTGCGAGTCAAATTTGAGAAAGATTGAACCTATTCTATTTCTGAAATGGTGAACTGTGGGTCGTATGGGTGGGTGTAGCACTGAAAGCCTCTAATGGGGAGGTTTAAGTGCATCTCACACACACACACACACACACGAGCACGCACACATTGCCTCATGGCTTAGCAGCACAAACACTAGCTTAGCTTGGTAAATAAAAGAGCTGCCAGGGCTGCACATGAAAGATAAACTTGATCGAATCAAAATCAGCAACTTTCTGCACAACACTCACCATCTTTCAAGAGTCAAAAATTACAGGAAATCAATGGCTGTTGATAATCCTTAAAAAATGTTGTAAAATATACATGAAGTCAAACCATTAAAACAATGGTTTTAATGGCCACCATGGTGTCACCTATTGGTTTGTGGAGTGAGGTTTTGATGCCTCAAGTTTGGCATTTTGGAGCAGAAATGACGCTTGAAGTGACGCAGATACTGAGCTAAGCTAATCATCTCCTGGCTCCAATTTTAGATTGATGTTTTAAGTGGCTGTAACCCTCACACCTCTAAATGTGTCTTTTTTTTCAGCAAAGAACTCAAAAGACCTGCTGTGTACCACCTGCCCAACACAAGCTAGTAAACATCATGGAGCACTTAATTATTTTTCAGGAGTTGGTGGAGACCAAAAATAGAGCTAGGAGGGTAAATATTGTACTGACATTAGGCAGGTGGCTAGAAACATGATGAGGTCAGTGCTGTGTTCATATATCATTTTGATCATCATTTCAAATGACCGAAAAAGAAAAAGAAAACGTTGCTGATGTAACAGATAGATATGAGAGAGGTATTGTTCTTCGGATCATCTAACTCTGCAACACAAGTGAATAAGCAAATTTCAAAATGTCAAACCATTACTTTAAGAATATTAAGTTTGCAAAAATACTGGCATTGTCTATTGAGTTCATAGGTATTTTAGGCACCACTTCTGTCTGAGAGAAATGCTGAAAAAGAAAAGAAAGGAGAGGTCAGCCGTACCACAGCCAGAAAGCCAATGTCTCATGGGTGGAGCAGTAGGAGTGTTCTACTTGTGAGAAATATAACAAACAGAAATGTACTTCAAATAAAACATCATACAAATAAATTGTGCCACCGCAAACCATATCACCATCAAAAGTGAGTGAACTCCCAGCACTTTGACCACAACAGTGGAGGCCACATCCAGCCGCAGTATTAGAAAAAAAGCAAAGGAAACTGGACTGAAACCCTAAACTGTATAAAATCAATTCAACAAAAAACTTTGACTAAAGCAGACTAAAAGACTAAAAACAGTATGATAAATAAGTCGTACTGTTCACCAATCACCTAAAATACAGTGCTAAATTGATACATTACATATCTCTAACCCTAACCCTAACCCTCACTATCATAATAATCAAAAAGAACAATAATGAACACAATAAGGTGTTTGCGTCCCTACAGTACTCAAACGAGAGAAATACTGAAATGAATTTAAAATGACACGATTGGCTTACTAGAGCCAGGATCACCTGATTGGCTAAGAGGTTCCTAGTGCGTCTGTGCTGTACGGGGGCATGTCAGCAGGGGGGATCGGTTTGTCTTTTGAGATTTCAGGGCTAATAGAGGCATGTTTAGGCTTTCAGCGACCTTGACAGTCCAAAACATCACCTATCTGACACATGAAATAAAACGTAAGCACTCATACAAATGCACGAATACACCTCTCTACTTTTTATGATTCCCATAGCTGAAGGTATGTCAAAGCATGACCAACGGGCTAGCTGCAAGCATGTCACTAGGGTGGACATTAGCTGTCACACGCACACACACACACACACAGAGACTGATGTCAGGGCTAATGTCCTTTCTGCTTCCATCTGTATGCCAAAGACCTCTACACTGAGGAACAGTGAGATCCTCCTGTCAGTGAGATCTCCATAGCTTGGAGGGAATCTGCTGAGGCACAAAAACTGCCCTCCAGTCTACAGCAATAAAAGCACATGCAGGAAGTGTGTGTATGGGTCAGATATCACAGGAAGACTTTTTTCCACATATACAGTGTCAGATACAAATATTGCGACTTGATTTCCGGTCACCTTTCAAAGCAAACACCACATCATCAGATTATGACAAGGTAATTCTCCAGTGAATAATTGTAATTACCCATGTCAACATATAACATGAAATAAAAGGCTTCCAAAGTCACAAGTCTCTGTACTAAAAGATGCCTCAGGTAAAACAAGTAAACAACATCATGTAGGGGTAAACAAAGGGTTAATGAGAAGAACCCCATGACCACCAGTTTCCATACCAACATTTGCTCCCTTCACCCGCTGTAACATCCCTAGATGGTGTCATGTTGCTCCATCTATGTTTCCATCCATCTTTCTATTACTCCCCTCTTATTTGCATCTCAATCTCTCCCCTTTTTCTTCTTATTTGGATGGCACCAGACCTCGGTTGTCTCGACCCCGTTTACCCAGCCCTTGTGGCCCCTGGGTCTCCTCTACAGCCCTGCACGGCCCCTTCACACCAGTCAGCCAGCAGCCATCTGTCTGTTCATCCGTCTCCGTGCCCGGCTCATTTGGCCGCTCAGTAGGACCGAGTCGATTCTCCATCGCTGGTGAGCTCTTCTTATCAGACCCATGCGGAGGGCCTAATTAGTCAGTGGGCTTTTGGAAGCGCCTGGCAGGTCCTGGAGCAGCCTGACACACGCCGTAGCTGGGGTTAAGAGGTGGCCAGCAGGGCCTAAGAGGTGGTCCGCCTCATCCCCTCCAGCAAAGCAAAATGGGAGTAGTGTAGATTGATATGGGGAGCATGAATATTCCAGTGTTTGATAATGAAAGACAGTAGTGTCAAAAGAGTTTCCTCTTGTTGGTTATGGTTATTTCTTTTTGTTCATTGTGCTGTAATTGGAAGCTGACATTGTCTGTGGCAAAAAGAACATGTTTCATTGCCCTGGGGCTAACTCAGCATATTGGAAAATTGTTGTGAAATGTTGAAAATATGAAGAAAATACTGTACAGAACACATAAAAAATACATAAAATACCGAACACTTTTTTTCTATCTTTGGGAAGCTGTTATCTGAAGCACACAAGATCTTTGTGACAGCAACGTGTTAAATGTTTTCATGCAGCTAAATTCTTTTGTGTGTCAGTCTGAGAATTTTAGTCAGTAGATTTTATAAGGGATGTTATCTGCATACAGAAACTTGGATTTGATGTGATGTCGCTGATAAGTAGAGCAAAAAGAGTTGGGCCTGAAAATGGTGGAAAGGATCAAGTGTTTTCAGGCAGTATGATATGTCTATGTATATAAATATTTGGTGTCATTGTGGATGTTGAGTGGACAGATTGGTGTTGCAATGTCTGTGAGCAAATGTTAATCAGTTGCAAGAAAAAAACTATAGGCTACTGTAAACACCAGTAAAACTTCTGCTTCAGAAAAACCAAATACTCACTGCAAACATTTTTGTATTTGTGTTCTTTTGTACATTTTAACATCAAAATTGAAACTTCTGAGGGTAAAAACCCTTCAAAAGAGATGAACGGCTGCATAAAACGAGGGGGTCTGTGAGTGCTCTGAGGTCAGAGGTCAGGAGCTCGGACAGTTATACAAGAGAGAAACAAAGATGGCCGATAAGGATAATCAGGTCTTACATACATGACTTACTTGACTCAAGCCCTTTGCTCCTCTAAGAAGCAGAAGCCGTTGATATGTGTCCTCCAGCTCACTAGAACGGACTCCCTTTATATGCCCTCTCAAACACACTCAAACACACAAACACGTTTACCCTTTCTGTCCCTCACCTTAGTTGCAGCAGGTTGGACAATGACATCTGAAACCGAGGTGACGACAGAAGACAGTTGGGAGGCTAGTGGGAGAAGAAAGCAGAGGACGGGAGCTGTTGGGCTGGGAATAAAGCAGAGGAGCAATTATAAGGAAGCAGCGGAGGAAGGGTGGAGGAATTAGGAGTAATGGAAGAAGAGACGGGGTTCAAAAAGAGGAAAGGGAGGAGGAGGAGGCAGCGAATGAAGACCTCACTCAAACAATTAGGTCACTCTAGTGAAGTCTTACGTAGAAAGGGGTTTCGGGGTCACATTGCGTGCATGTTTTCACGAGTGTGTGTATGAAGTATTGGCATTACAAGGAGTGGGAGGTTATTAACAAGCCCCACTCCACCCCCGCGCGCCCAAATCCTTCCATTCCCCTCGTATCAGGTCACATTACAGCCTCTGAATGAGACAAGCCACACATTCAAACAACCAACCACACCTCTGATGTGATGTGGGCAAGGCCAATCACAGACTGTGGCAATCCATTACTTCACTTACCTTTCCAAAAGAAAATCTGTGCATTTTTTAAATCTTTTCCTGACAAAGACGGCGCAGATTTGCATCCACTCCCATGCCCTTTTCAAACCGCTCTTGGAAAAAGGTTTTGACACAAATCCAACAGTATCATCATTAGCCTTCAACAATGATAGCTTGTTTAGACAAGACTTTGACAGGCCACGTCGGCAGAGTTGATGATTACCGTGATGAAAGTATAGAAATTGGGTGGCTGTATTTACAGTAGACAGATAGAATAGATTAATAAAAGGTAGCACATTCCATCAAAAGTCCTTTTATCTTGATCATAAGAGGCACGAAACTCTCTGACATCTGTAGAAAATTATTGTTTCTGACAGTGTGCAGTGATCTAAAATATCCCAGATGTAAAAAAAAAAACCAGCCAATTCATCATACGTTCTACAGTATAAGTAAAGACATAGTTTAGCTACAAACAAATCTGACGTGTATAAAACAAAGAATAGTGTGTTTAATTGTAGATATATGTCAATGGTTGTTATCCATGGTGCTGCAGACAAAGCAGACCTCCTTAGGTGAGCTGAGTGGCTGAGTGAGAGCATCTAAGTGGCACTGTGTGTTTGTCATACATTAGAAGGCCTTTGAGCCTTGACAAATTATTAGATACACACACACACACACACACACACACACACACCCGCACAGGTAAACAGACTTCCTCAGCTGGTCAGAAGTGTGTTTGGCTTCCCTTTGACAGGGCCCAGGGTGAAATACAACACTGGTGAGGTAAATTAAAGAGATGAATGCGTGCGCTTTGGCTCACTCAGTGACTTTCCCGTCTCACCGCCACCATTCATGTGGCTTTAGGTGTGTTTGTTCATGCAACAAGGTCGTCCAATTAGCCCCCCCCCCCCCCCCCCCCCCCCCCTCCATCTCTGTATCTGCCTCCATCTCTCTCCTACTTCCTCCCCCTTTCTTCTCCCAAGGCCCGTGGGCAGGTGATTATCCAAGACCCGTTCTTCCTCCAATTCCAGAGATCTGAAATGAAAGATGACTGCGGCCATCGAGTTATAAGTGATTCCTTCATCTTGGGAACAAGAAGTGGCTGTTTTATTGGGACTTTGTGCATTTGTGTTACGGAATGATGTCATTGGAGATGCTCAAGGGTGAAGTCGACCATCACTCTTCCCAGGAGCTTTTTGTGTTTTAGCATGGCAGACTAAACAATTGCAGTAAATTGCAATTTTTTTTTCGTTTGTATGAGGCTTTGTTATTGTGTTGCCAAATCAGCACATACATACACCCGCGCTCAGGGCATCTTTCCTAGACTTTACTCATCCTCAACACCCGCTTTTCTCAAATCTTTTCCTTTGCACTGTGTAAAAGTTTGGTTCTTCAGATGTTTAGAGATAAAAGAGTTACGGCGATAGCAAGCTTTAAAGAGACTTGGTAGATTTTACCTGAGGAATCAAAAGATTTCTCAGACCTCGGCTTTGGAAGTTACAGCTCCAAGAAGGACACGCAGGCACCGTGCTGGCAAAGTGGGGATTGATTTGAAGGGAACATCTCCCTTTCAAGCTCTCCTCCACAAACACATGCAAACACACACATGCAGAATCTCTAACTTCACACACACACACACACACACACACACACACACACACACACTTACAGTAATCATTCAGCAAAGACATGTGCAGGTGGCTCAGGAGAGGAGAGAGTCAAAAGCCTGACTTAAATGAGAGAGAATGACCGCTGGCGCTGCTGTATGGTGTCGGGGTTTGACAGCAGCCTGAACAGAGGCCACTCTGACTAATTGGGCTAATTTGGCAGCAAGGGAAGAAAAGGAGTCTCAAAGGACCAAGTGGCTACTCTTTTCATCATCTCTCTCGCCTCATCTGAACCCACTCACCAACTCTCCTTCCTTTTCCCGCTCACCGGCTCGTTCGTTCACTCTCCATTTCACTTTCTCTTTATCTCGCTTTAATAACCGCCCCTCATCTTCCAATCAAGGGATAGTCGAGCCATCTGAAGTTACCTGGCTGTCACAGCTGTCTCTATCCGTCTCACAGATGTATATGGAAACACTACTCCCAGGCGCATTAGAGAGTGCCTGCAGTTAGGATATGCTGTTTGCAGAATGTAGTTCTTCTAGCTTTGTGCTTATTTATCCTCTTTTTTTTTTCCCCAGCAGAAAGCTGCCAGCGTGCCCTGCAAGCTTGGTGTTGAGTGAAAGATTAGCATGGCCAAGCCATCTAGTGAAACATGATACAACACAAAAAAAAAACACACAGATGCAAACACACACCCTCCTGGAAAGCAGCACCAAGTCAGAGTACATGCCAAAGAAAAGATAATCTGCTTTGTGAAGGTTCCTCAAGGCAGCGCAAAGACTATTCTCCTCCAATATCAATAAAACATACAGGCAATACATTACAGAGCCATGCTTGGTGGTGGTAGTCAGAATTTAATGCATTATGGCTCCTCTTCTGGGTTTTGATAGGAGGGATTCATATTATTTTGCTCCTCACTCTGGAGATGAATGATAGTCTATGTGACATGTTTCCAGAACACTCTCTTCTTCCTCCTGCCTTCCCTCTTCGTCCTCAGCCCTTGGCACTGGCAGACTCACTGGTCATCTGCACCAGTGGGATAAGGGGAAGAAGGGTGAGTCTGAGACACAACATATGTTATTCGCTTTTCCAATAGTGTGATGCCTCGCAGGGAAATTTGTGCTATCGCATTATGACACAGAAAATGAAAGAGGCTCCATTGTGCCCCAAGATGGAGTACGGACAGCCAGAAATAATATCTAGAATGTAGACATAGGGGGCTGGTGACAGCCGGACTGCATGGAGACATCACAAACAATATATCTGACTTCAACTTCAAAAACACTCATACTAAAGATAGAGAACGATAAAAAAAAAAAAAAACAACACTTGCAGAAATTTGTGTGTGTCTGCTTGGAGTCAAGGAGGGATGGAGAGAAAATTACAAATTGAGTTCTTTTGTTCTTTGCTCTTCTACGTCTGTCGTTTTGAATTTGTACGTGGATAAAGGGAAAAAAATTACATATCAATATGAGCAGAAGAATAATAGATGATGTAAGGTTTTGAGATAGGGCTGGAAAACGCCTGGAGCATATATTCCCAGCCCCAGCCAGTCACAGTTTCTGGCAGATTGTCACTGTTTGCTATTCTTAGTGGTCGCTTCTCTAAAAGGCTGAGGAAGATTAGCCCACTTAACAAACAGACATGGATCTGCAGGAGAACAAATTACAGCATTTTAAACATTAATTAAAAGCGCAGTCCATATAGCATACACACATACAAAAATAAATATGTAACTAAATACATCAAGCAAATATTGTCATATGCTTTTCTCTCTTTTTTTCATGCCTTGGTCACAAAAACAAGAGAAAGTTCAGAGTTGAACAAAATGGCAGTCTGCCCGCGCACTTAAAATTGCAAAGACCTACTACAGCACACATGTAATCCTTGTATTTATGCACATATGTAATCACACAGATACGACATATGTGTGCTACATGCAGGGATTTTTGAGGATAATCACTCATAATCACCCCTATTTTCAAAACATGGGGTGTGATATATATATATATAAAATGAAATTATTCATGCTTGTGTATTAGAAAGCTCCGCACATGGTTTGTGCATGTACGCTCACAGTAAGACTAAAATGCGCAGATGTTTACAATCACTTAAAACATGCCACAGTGTGAGGATTGCACTTTCAGTTGTTGTATGATCAGTGCAGGAACATCAGCAGCACAAAGGGGGAGGTCAGGAACCACTGGCACACACACAAGCATGCACACAAGCACACATTTCTAACTGCTCGCAGAGATATATACAGTATGTTTGATGGAATCTAAAAATGGACACAAAAACATAAAGCATAAACTGTATAAATGTCAAACAACTATGGATTTTCCTAACACGCTTATTCAAATGTATATTGTTTGAAAAGTGCCCACTTATATACTGTCATCTTATAATATGCTCTAAAGGATCATCATAATCAGAAGTTCTTTAAATAGTTCACTTGTCATCTGCAATAAAGGTCAGTCAATGCTGGGATTTGGCGTAATTACAAGTGCTGTTCTTGTTTGCTGCTGTAACTCACATGTAACTAGGTATCTGGATAGATGTAAGAGGAATAAATAGCAAGAAGAGGAAGTGGAAGACGCTTTCTAACCCAACACTGAAATAACATGTTTGTGCACTAGCAGCAGAGAAGGTCATGTAGGACTGAGAGATAACCAGGCACAACCACACAGAAGCATGCGCATAAATACACAAGCACAAGAGCAACAACGCAGGTCATCTGCAGCGATCTCAGAGCTGTGCGGCCAGGGTTCTCGCAGCAGGGGATCCACAGGGCCAGTCAGTCCTCCATAACAGCGCTGCGCTGCCAAAAGCCTTGGTTTAGTGTCACAGCTCTGAATTTAGCAGAGTCAAACAGGCAGGGGAGGAGGGAAGGAGAGAATGAGGAAGAGAACCAAAGAGAGAACAAACAGTGAAAGGAACAGAGAACAAGCGCAGACTGGCTACGGTGTGATAGTTAACTAGTGGTGATGATGCATAAGTGATTACTTGTAGTTGATTTCAACGTGATAACCTGTTTAAAAACAGCTTTCTCATAAAGAAGCCTTAAAAGGCATAAGGAGTGTGAGGTCTCTCTTTTCCACCTGCCTGGGCTGACCTTGTCTCCTGGGAGAGAAAGGTGGCTGAACTTTGCTGAAAATGCGATAAAAAAAAGAAAAACCAGAGACCACCTTGCAGTGGCATCACAATAACTGCAATCGGTGTGCAGCAGAACGCATGACATGAGAGAAGTTTATTCAATATGCCCAGCAGCCATCATGTATGGATAGGGACATCCAAGTAAATGTTCAATGCGCCCTCTCTATGTTTAAGGATAAAATGGTCGTTGCTTGCACAAATTACCATGCTAGTATATGAAGACTATGTAACATGTGTAATGTAATGGCTGTTGTTGTTAGTTGTTTTAATAAAGGTTGAATGTTATCTGTATTGCACTGTATCCTGTCCACTGATCAGTGGACAGTGATCCGTGATTTAAAACAAACGTTAGCCAGGGCATAAAGTGGGGGTGGGGCAATTACTTCCAGCAACCTTGCTTAGACCACACCCACCTCCAAACTCAGCCTTCAATGTGTTCTCAGCTACACACCTGTAAAGTATTCATGGCTGCATTTTGCACAATTGTGATGCAATCGTGTGCACAAAATCTGACAGATAAATTGAGAGATAAACAGCTGTCAAAGTATTCAAAACCATATCTGGAATTCAGTTCAGCAGTGACACCCACATGCACAGACAAGGATACAAGTAAATGTCTTGTGGGCACACTTTCAAGTGCAGATACACACACGTGCTGACACACCTTGTCTCCACCCCACGTAAACACCCACCCAATCACTAACCATCCATAGCAACACCACTCCCACCCCTGCGCCGTGAGATCATTAGTGAGAGATAATGACCTGGAGAGTGTCAAGGCACGGCAGGCCTGCATAACCTAATATCACTAGCAGCACGCACGCTCTCAGTGAAGGCTGCGGTCGGTCCGACACAGGCAGGTCTGGGTCACCCCCTCGCATGTCTCTGCAGAGACGAAAGGGACAGATGTGATTGGCTGTGACAGATCCTTGACGAGTAATTGTTCTAATCACTCGACGGCTCCCAACTCAACCCCCCCCCCACCCCGTCACCACTGCACACCCCCGTCTTCCCTGCTCCCCCTATGCGTGGCAACAACACCGGGGTGTGGGCGGACTGAGCGGCGCAGGAATAGCTCTTCTGAGTTGTCTTGCGAGGATCAAGGCTTCAGCGTTGACACATATACATAAATGTCAATGTGATCTCCTGAGGTATGGCTCTGCAAGTGCTCCCCGCTTTTTTCACCCTCCGCTTTCCCCTGTCAGTCTCTTCTCTCCTCCGTCCATCTTCTTTTTACTCGTTACATCTTTCCTCCTCTTCTCTGTCAGTCTACATGTCAATTCTTGCTTTTTTCTCCCTGGTGATCTCTGGTGTCTCTCATTCTCTGCGGCCACGATAAGCTACTCTAGATTCTGCAAAGCACCTTACGCAGCATTAAATTAGCCTCCTTCTAAGGCTCTATATTGGGATAGAGCACATTTACACATGTTGTTTCCACTGGAGGGGCAGCACGAGGTCTCTGGCTCTCTCCTCTAGCCCTTTAAGAGACAATAACGGAGATAGAAACAGGAAGACAGAAAGAAAGAGAGGCACACGCTGTAGCAACTGTGCCAGAATTTGCAGAGAAGCAGGGCAGGAAGAGAGAGCAGAGGGGGTGGGGTGATGGGTAACGGGGAAAAGGGGGACGTCTAGATATCCAACCACCCCCCAATCCAAGAACAGCCACCCCCACGCCTCCTCACGCCCACCCAGGCCCACCCACCCTGGAATAAGAGACCATCAATTAGGGCCAGTGGGTCTGCGACCGTCCCTCGGCCTCCCCACCGCTCCACTGAGCTGCTGCTCAACCGGTGCAGAGGAGATGGAAGAGAAGAAGGAGGAGGAGAGGAGCTATAGGTAGGCCTCTTGCTGTCATCTCCACTCATAGGTAGTGCTGCATTCATGGCCCTTAATTATATGTGGGTTGTCAGCACTGGTAGAAAACCCGGCCAGTGAGAGAGAGAGAGAGAGAGCCTGGGCCGTGGGAGAGTATAGTTAGTGAGATTGGCAAGCGTGGACGAGACAGAGATGACAGGCAGGCTACCCGCTCTGCAACAGCGACGAGTCCTCCATCCTATCCCTCCCCCCCTTCAACCCCACCCCACTCCGGTGCCATTGTCCCTGGCTTGATTGAGCCAGTTGACTGGGAAGGTGAGATGAGGGCTCCCTGCTCCGTCTCGCTGGGTAATGATGGGGCTGTCCGTCTCGGTCAGTTAAAGCTCCCCTTCAAAACAAAAGAGCCCAAAAAACAGAAATCGATATAATGCATCCCCATTTCAGTTTTTTTTTCTTCTCAGATGATTTGTGTGCACTTAGTCACGGCCAATGCACACATAGTCTGGTTGTCTTCAGACAGGTCGCATCGGGTAATTCGTCGGATTTTTCTGGTCTGTTATTGCTTTATTGCTTCTAAAGCACATAGAGGTTATCTTTATTATTGCTACATATACTACAACTCTGGTTAATATGTGGTTCGCACTACGCACAGTTGTCATTTCAAAATCGTTAAACTGACACTAACATGGTGGCCAATCCAATGAACGAGCAGTAGCGGGGTACTTTAGTAGAATTTGAGCCTGAATTACAATGGAGAGACAGACAGACAGACAGACAGACAGGGATGATCTGAGCAACAATTCTTTCTTTATCCAACGAAAATTCATTCACTCATTCAGACATCAAACCATGCATTCTCCTTAAAACAATAGTTATTGTACCCTCGCAAAAGTCCAAGTGCATAGTTAACAGTATTGACTTTACGTGTAATGAGAAATAGCTTGCACTGTATTTGACATTCATTTGATGAGTGACAAGCAGGACATCCTGGTTAAGTGTTTCCAGGAAGTGAATTTATATATATATAGGTTGATACGCATCTCAACCATTCACCTGTCTGTAAGTGGATAATGCAGATAGGAAATTAACAGAGGCAGAAATCCAGTGTTTGTGTTTTTAAGCCACAATTCTCTGTCTGGAAACCTCAGAGTTCCCAACACAAATGTAATTCAAAACCACTAGTGGACCATAGTGTAGGCTTTATACAATCTATTATATATATTATATATAGTATATCTAATACTGTCTTATGTCTGAGGTCAGCAATGATCCAGAGCACTTATTTTTAGTGGAATAGTGTTGCATTTTTTTACACTTTGTTAGATACAACGATCACTGTCATAACAAGAAGGCCATTAGCTTAGCATAAAGACTGGAAGCAGGGGGAAATAGCTAGCCGGGCTCTTACAAAAAGAGAAAGAAAATCAAAGTGTAAAAATTACATTTTTGATTTTGAGGTACTGCTCTGTTGATTTTGTTACCTTATCAGCTGGACTATCTACTATTTCCACCAGTTTTGCTGTCTAAGCTAAATTACACTTGCCGCAACCCAGTATCACGCCACAACATGTAATTGCCTGCTGGTTAAGTGTTTCAGTGTCACGTTTTGCCTCACCAAAACTACTCTCATTTCACCATCAAGCTAGCAATGATAAATATGCAACGTCCTGTTACACTTTTAAACTAAAGCGCAGACATGGTTAGGTTTAGGAAAACATGATGGTTTGGGTGAAAATAAGTACATTGTTTACAAAAGTTACGTGACATATGGGACGTAATTACGTCTCATAGGTGATGCAATAATTTCACGTACATAATAGAAGTTATGGCCCTTAAAATGGAATAAAATAACTGGTGACATTAAGTTTCATTCTTCCAACCACTCCGATGACGTCACCATGCAAGCTCTCTTACCACTTGTTACTAAGTTCATCCACCAGTGCACCTTCATACACGCTTGTACTTTACACACTTAGGCGAGGCAAAGTGCGACAATGACATAGTTTCCTCGAGTGGACCAGTGGGTCTATTACATGCTTTGGCGTGTGAGTCTGCTGGAGAGGGCCATCAGTCCTCTTCCCTCTCAGCAAAGGGATGAGAATGTATAAAAGCATATTTCCTAAAAGTTCAAAATATTGCTGTAATAGTTTGTGGACAACAGTGACAGTCTACAGCACAGTGAAATAAGCTTTAATTCTGGCTTAAATATTGAATTAACTCAATACATCATTAAAGTTTGTTAGAATTCAAAGTCTTAGAAACATAGAAATAAAACATAGAAACAAAAACAATGCAGCCCAGCATGCTAAACCAATAATAAGGCAATACTTTTCATCTTTGTCTAGCATGCAAAACTAAGTTGGACTTAAGTCCCTCCCAAGAAAAAGTTAGAAAACCATGAATGCACACTAGATTGGATCTGGTTCAGCAAACATCCATGTTTTGCCTCAGGTATGTTGGGTAAACACCACTAGATCCTATTGAGAGTGACGAGTGTAGTGATTCTACCCCAGAATAAATCTCAGTGCTCAGCCCCAGAGCCCAAACAACCGGCCCCCATCATGGCCTTCAGGGCCTCGGTCCCAAAACAAGGAGGAGAGCACCTGGGACCAAACTTTATACCCTGACATCTCCACACACACCATGCTAACTACGGTCAACACCAACATACATGCAGGCAGTATTTGTCAAAGTGGCTGTTTATCATCATTTTCATGATCACATGTGAGGCTGGTTGGACTAGAAATTAGCCATCAGAATTCATCCATCAGTCGGTGTATAAACCAAGCAGTCTGACCAGCAGTGAGAATTTTTCTTTACAATTCATTTAGATGCAAATGAATTTCTGATAAAATTCATCTCCTTCAAAAACCATCTGGGAACAAGATCAAATTAACGGGAAAAAGTAACATTTTTACAAGGCAAACCAGTCTTGGTGCAAAGAAAACAGAATTCAGACCAGAGTAATCAAACAAAAGTAGTGGGTAATCTAATTTAAATAGCCCATATAGTGTACTCTACATCACTCGTGAAATCAAAACTTTTTGTCAATGCAGCACTAATACATGTTTGGTTTTAAGTTAAATTCTCTCTCCAAGTAAGGAATAAATGAACCCTCTATTTATAATCTATTAATCATGGTGCACCTGTCTGTGTGTCCATTTGTGGCCAATGGTTCAGAATACAGGGGCTGACATTGACCCTGATAGAGTCAAATGAAAGTTGTTAGTGCCGGGTCATTACACTGCTAAACTGGGGTGTCACACAGAGGGCTACAGAGGAGATGACATGGGTGGACATCCCTCTTTGACACTGTATTATGTCATATTTGTTCTCTATTTGTTCTCTATCTATCTATCTATCTATAATACTTTGTAATATCTCCCACTTGTACACTATATTGTTTCTATTCTTTATACTTCCTCTACTGTAGCTGTACATATTTTTTTCATATCTCCTTGTGTCTGCTGTGACATTGTACATTTCCCCGGTGTGGGACTAATAAAGGAATATCTTATCTTATCTTATCTATCTAATTATATGTTTCATGTTCCAGTTGCCATTTAGGTCCATTTAAACTGATGCTTTTAATTGTCCAGTGATCACCAGCATATTTTAAATTTAAATGTGTGTCTTTGGAAATGTTGAGTCCAGTCATCTTAAGAGAACGTTGGTATCAAACACCAAACAAAGAAGTCATACTAACTTTACCTTATTGCAAAGTCAGTGATATAACAACATTTCACTTTTGGCCATTATATAACAAATAACTCCGTCTTCATGTGAATAGCCTCATAAAAGCCTTAACTTTTTTTTTTTTTAATTCCCTGAAAACAGAGCAGCAACTTTCTAAGAAGAATAGATTCACCTCATTCCCCTCATGCTGTGCCCCTTCAGTTCCCCTTATTGCTGTTGTTAGTCTCCTTAGTTTGGTAGCTGTCCCTGCAAAGCCCTCAGCATGTTGGCGCTTCAAAGGCATCCCAGAGTAAATCAAGACTGCTCAAGATTAACGGTGGCAAATTATTCATGAGCCCAAGATCTCCTGGCCGGGAATAGCACAGAGTGGCCTGGGCGACATGTCACAAAGCATCGGGGTTAAAGAAACTGTGCGCACACACACAACACACACACTCAAACATAAACACATCTCTGTGATACTGCTGCCACCAACACAGCTTCCACTTAAATGAAGTGTTTTGGTTATTCAGTATGTACACACATTTCATTCCTAACAGCCAGAGGGAAGGCAGGAAGGAAGAACAGGAGAGACACCAGAGGTCAACAACACTGAAAGCAGTTCTACTAACATTTTTACAAGCATTACATCTGCTCAGTGTTAACCACTCTTTGTTTATGTAATCAATAAACCAACACAATTCCAAATGGTGAGGGATTTCAGCAGCATGGTTACCGGCTGCCTGACTGGCTGACTTGAGCGGATGTGGGAACAGCAGCCCCAATAATGCAGTCAAGGCAGGGGGAGCTCAGAGGGAGTATCCGTTTAGTGGTGACCAGCTACGGCCTGCGCTGATTCCCCCGTAATAGGCTTTGGGCTGGGCTCCCACCGGAGAGTTTGGTTGACAATCTGACAAAGTTATCTCAAGATAAATGGGTTACGGGTCGGAGGCAGCAGGAGGGGAGAGAGGGAGCGACTTGACTTCTCTGTCAGTGATGTTTTGATGGAGGATGTGTATAGCCGTGAGCACCGGCGCTAGCAGGTCCCCCAAGGTAGATGGGAAGATTGTCTTTGGCTGTATCTGCAAACAGAGCACTGCTGTGTGTGTGTGTGTGTGTGTGTGTGTGTGTCTATTGGAAAATCTGATAGCTTTATTAAGAGGGAGATTTGCAAAGACAGAACACAGTGCATGTGAAGCGCCACCAGCAAGCCCAGAGAAACCTGAGGCAAAGGTCACAAGTTCAACATTTTAGACAATTTTTTGATGGACAATGTTGATAGGCCTAAACAAGCGGACGCTCCGTATCAGCCTATATCATGAGCCATTTAAGTAATAACTGGGCCTGTCTCTCACTTACTCTAGGAACACAGAGACACACATGCGAGCACAAAAGTTCTCTCTTCACTCACACACACACACACACCATACAGGAGAGTACCTATCACCAAGCCAGGCCTCTTTTTACCCTTTAATTCCCCAGATAAACAGACTTTTCTCTGATCCTGTCAGTCTGTGTTATCTGCAACGCTGGTCAGCCAGTCCGCAACTGTGGAGCAAATTAGGCCCCTAAATGTCAAAATTGCTACACTTTATTAAGTTAATTAGATGCTCAGTGCACATGGAGGCCAGGACAGGACGACAAACAGAGACAGACAGAATGACAAACACAGAGGAGCGCTGACAGCCACTGCAGAGTATACAACATAATGCACAGGGGCCAAACATAAAGAATTATATATATATATATATATATATATATATATATAGTACATGCACGCATTGACATGTACTGTTCAGATAAACATTAAAATATATGTACAGTGCTGAATACATAGTATTTGTGCAATGAACCAGACACTCACAGGCACACACGAAAAATGGCATTGTGTAATATAGCTCAGTACCCTAATACATCCCACTGTAATTAAATACTATAAGCTTGTGCACCTGCATGTCTGTCATTACTTAAAGATGTGGAAGTGAAATCATAAATGATTGCCTCTTGAGATGGATCTGGCCAATGGAAATACACAGAACACTGCAAGGGCACAACATTACGGTATCACCAACACATGTATGTGTCACTCAATCAATCAATAAGGTTGACTGACATGGCAGCTCCGCATCCAAGTCTCTTGTTTGTTCTTGTTCGTTCTGTGTAGATGAACTAACTTTCTGACCTCTCTTAGCTTCTGTTCTACTGTGTTAGCTCAGTAGCTTAGCAGAGTCTGTCGCTGGGCAGCAGCTCTGACTTTTGTTTGGTTCGGTTTATCACCAAACAATCCACGGACTCACATGCACTAACATGCACACAGGCAGTGTGACTTCTCTGGTCCCCATTACTCCACTGTATCTTTATATAGCAAACAGTTGTTTAGCCTAATGATGAATACATGTTCTGATATTTGATTTGCTTGCCAAAAAGTCATTTCAATAGAAAGAAATGTAGAGATAAATGTAGAGATATGCCACCTCAGAGATGTTGGGGTCAGGCAGTCCCCAACATCTTAGAGGATGAGCATTGCATAAAAAATACTGTGTCCAGGACCCTGAACAGAACATTAGGCTTGAAGTAATACAACTGTAAAAAGATTTATACAGCCACTACAAGGAAGAAGCAAAAGTGTGCATATATTATTCAAAGCTGTATCCTAATTTTCACTATTCTCTAAGTCATAACAGCCATTGTATTGCGACATTCTACTGCGCTTTACCTTATTCAGAGCCACAAATGGAGATTTCACTTCACCTCTTTCTTAACCTGCTCAGCACCCTTATATCTGTATTTTCCAAACCGCTCCACCATCCCGTAACATGAAAGCAAACCGCTGATCAATGCTTTGCAGACTGTATTAATCGATTAGGAGTGAACAGAGGGAGACGAGTCTAATGGCTGGTCCTCACTGAACAGGCCTTCTCATATGAGAGCAATTGTTCATTACAGGGCTATTTCATGGTGTTCGTCGCTTTGCAAGCTTCTGTCTTTCATTCAGCAGCGCGTTGGATGGAGGAATGGCCTCGGGATATATTGTCTGCTCAGAGCCTGAATGTTGTCATGCTAGTTCCCAGTGATTTTCCTCGTGCGATTCAAGACTTTGAAAAATGGGAAATGTGTTTCGCAGACTTGGGAGAGGAGGGCTGAATGTGATATCAGTGTTACCCAGTGCAGGATGTTAAGAAAAGTCTGTGGGAGAATGGAGTTCTGTTTCAGTTCAGTCAGAATCTTAAAGCAATGTTTTAGTACTTATGTTGGCTTTAATGTTTTATTACAATCAGCGTTACATCCAGGTTTTAGAATGCTTTTTAATGTTTTTCAGCACTCAAGCAGAACAATATTCAACTCATACAGCACAGACAGACTTTATGTGGTTTACATGCAGTGCGGTGTGCAATGGAATACGCATGTTCAACAGCCGTGTTACTCCGAGGAAGCCAAAAGCAATAAGTCATGGACAGATTCTTGACTGTTGCTCTCAGTTGAATTATTTACCCTACATTCCAACAATATGTAAAGTATCCAAACCATCTCAATCGAAATCTGCCTGCAACACAGCTCAGTGATTCTCTCCATACTAAACAGAGACCTCTGGGCACGACAGCAGCCATACATTATTTCTACCACACACACACACACACACAGCCGCACACTTACATGGCTCATACATCTACACACCACACATAACTCCACATATAACCTCTGATGCATTATTTCTCTAGCCTTCAGTGCGAGAGTCACAGGTGAGTCCTGGGCGCTTTCATCATAGTCTGGCTGTCCGGCTGGCTGGCTGCAGTCTCATCTGTCCCTGGGTTGAAATTGCCAATAAAGAGGGTCTCATATAGATCACCCCCGACGGGGGCTGGCGACCTGTCATGCAGACCATGATTCCTAGCTCTAAGAGAGGGGAAGAGGGACAAATAACCCTCTGAATCTCCCTATATCTATCTCGCCACCCCCCTCCCCCACCAACGACTCTTCGTCTTATTTCTCAGTAACACACACACACACACACACACACACACACGTACTTGTCTTTCCTCTCCAGCAGGCCATAAAGTGCCACGCGAAAGGGATATAGTGGACACAGTCATAGGAGAGACAAGTACCGGCCTGAGCTTTCACTTTCCCGCTCCAGAGGTAGTGAATCAAACTAATGGGTTAAAGACATGAAGACGGATGAGTGGGAGGATTAGGACCTGGGCAGAGGTTTCCCAAATGTGTTCTCGTATGCCTGTGATTCTTAAACATTTCAAACTTTGCAATCAGAGATGGAGTTTCATTTTAACCTTTTGAAAACTGCAACAACAAAAAAACAACAACATTAATGTGCCCCGGAGAACAGCACTTTCACAGAGGAGGCCACTGCAAGATGCTTAACTCCACAACTGAACCTGTTCCTCATCTGATATTGTGGAGGTTGATGTTACCAAACTATTTTCTTGTCATCACATAGATTTAAGTCTTAAAAAGAAGATAATAAAGTAATTTTTAATGTAGGGTTATGATAGAAAAATCCTTTTAAAAGACAATAAAAGTGGTCCATTGTCTTCTCAATGATACTCTGAGCGTATTGATTTCATTATTTTTCAAGATACAGTTACAATGGTCTCAATACTCCAATAAGTTCACCATGATCCCATCTCTTTTTAATAGTCACTTTCTTATTTCAGATTTTTTTTCTTTTTAAAAGAAGTTTTTCATTTCTACAAGGCAGAGTGCTGCTTTAGATGGAACTGGACTGAGAAGAGAGCTGGACTTTGTGATTTTTGAAAGACCCACAGTGCTCCCTGCTGGTGAAGCACAAAACAGCCAAACACACTGTGACGCTGCACACAGGAGCAACTGTATCGCTTGTAGCCAGCATTTTAGCATGTCTATGTGTTTGCGTGCATGCTTTAACCTCAACACGGGAGTCTCCCTCATCAACCTTGCGGCCACAGCGAGAGCTCAGGCACAACGGTTTCCTCCAAGATTTTGTCTGAATCATGGACAAGAGACACAGAGCTAGAGTGAGACAGGGAGAGAGAGAGAAAGAGAGAGAGAGAGAGAGAGATGGAGAGAGACCTGCATGGCCAGTGGGCAACTTCAATAAAAGACAATCTGACTTTTCAGAACCTATAATAATCAAGATCCTCCCACCGAGGTTGTTTGTCTGAGGGGGACACGGATAGCTACGGGTAAGGAGGAGGAAATTCAGAGCGGTAATTAATAGTCCTAAGTGACTGCTGCTGGATGGGAGGCAGGGACAGGGTTTGTTGTTACTGTGAGCTGGTACTGTGTCCCCCAGCATGTCCCACAGCCTTGTGGGTTGGCATGTAAGCAGAGGAGGAGGAAATGGAGAAAGTGACTTTATTACTTGTTCGTTTGTCTCCAGGGCCTCTCCTGATCAGCCAGAGACTCAACCACCCTGCTTCCACACACACACACACACACACACACACTTACGAGCACGCCTTCCAATGCTAATCTGGTGTCACAAATGTTAAGGGAAAGACATGAAATGCCACAAAAATGTCATCACTCCACTCCTGTCTCTGGCTCATCCAACCCTTCCATCCCCCTTGTAAACATATTCAAACATACACTCATTTGCATGTGTGCGTGTGATGGAGTGGGGGACCAGCTTGTTGTTTTTAGCCTTTGGGTGCCTGTTTCTGCATGGAGCAGCAGGGTGGTTCCTATAATCCCATCACTGTTGTCGTCATGAAGGCCCAAAGGTCCCGCCTGGAGCTGCGACATTTCTGGCATCCACTGACTCTCCTACACTGCAAGAGCCAGCAGCTCCGGAGCCAAAAGACTCACTGTGCGGACTACCACTAGTCGTATACTACACTGGCTCAAAGTGACTTACTGTATAGTAGGTCTGGCTCAGAAATGCATGAGAAAGTTGTCATGGAGATGAGTATTAGGCTTCCAAACAACAACATTAAAACTAGAACTTTATTGTTGACTATTTTGCGAAACAAATAAGCATTTATATTATTATTTTTGGTTAAAAAAATAAAAATAAATCTAAGAATTGGTTGTTTTTGTCTGTTCCATTTGATAGTAAATCATGTCTTTGGGTTTTGGCCTGTTAGTAAGACAAAACACGACATTTAAAGATGCCACCTTAGGCTTTTGGGAGATTGTGGCTGGTATTTTTTTCCCCAGTATTTAATATAGCAAACTATTAATTGTTCATGAAAATAAACTAAAAAAAACTATAAAAATATGTTGATAATTTGATTGACTTTCTGTGATAGTTTTAAGTCAAAAGAGTCATGCCATAGAAACAAACCTCTCAAGAATTTGTATTTTACAGCTATTACAAAGGTAATCAGGTAAAACATGTATATGATTTTATAACTTAAAGCCCACTCACTTTAATATACAAATTATTATTCGGTTAGTAAAAAATAAAATCTATTATCATGTCAGTTTCTTCATGAAGTCAACCGTGAATCCAGCTTTTTTGACAGTATAAAATCAAAAATAAAACCTGACAGAAGCGGAAGGTGCAGGCAGCTCTCCGACCTCCGTACATCTGTCTTCATCTCACAACTCACTGCAGCCTTTTCCCAAACTGTCACCCAGCCGCCTGGCGCCCGTCCCCATGTTCACTCCACGCTGGGGGATCCGACTTAGCACCAATATGCAATTTCACCAATCCATGCTGACAGCGTTCATGTCGACTGCTCTCAACCAATCCCTCCCCTCTCCCACTGCGAGCATCTGTGTGGTTCAAACCCAGGATTCAGTCAGAGAGCTTTCACAGGTCATGAAAGGTAACAGAGGAGACAGGCGGGGCTGTGGCCCTGCATCCCGGCTAGACAAATCAGTGTAACAGCATATTGTAAGCCACAGACTAGGCAGAGGGGGATATATCTACCAGGACTGAGGCTGTGTTTATGGCTATGCCTGCCTTGGGAAGCCCCACGGCACTATCTGTGACCCCCACTGTAGATTTCCTTACTAATGTGACCCCAGATTGTGTATCACAATCGGCATGAGAAAACTCCCACAGGCTACAGTTAGTCCTGGGCACTGGGGATCGTTGTCCTCAGTCCGCCTGAGTACAGACAGGATGTGGCAGCTTGGAGGCATTTAGTTAAAGGAGATGCACTTTAACGCTGCAGGCATGCATTTATGGAAGCCCTACTAGGGTAAAAGTGTATGACGTGCTGGAGCCTATAAACAAACAACAAAAATGGAAGGTTAGATGGGAAAAGAGAATTAGCCTTACCTTGTTCCATTGGCATCTAATCATTTGTGATAGTCTGTGTACTCATTCTTATAATTAATGTGTTTTCCGGGACAGCTTTTTTCTCAACAAATTGGGTTTAAAAATATCATCTGTTCTCTTATATTAAGTACACGCCGTGAAAGGGATAGATGTGGATACATAGGTATGTGCACGGCAATAAACATGAATGAGAGCAGTTCAAGTGAAGCACAGCTGCTGCCTATATGAGAATCAAAAGCTCCTAGACACTAGATGACCCAGGTATTCATAGTTATCTTATTATGCTATCATATACAATGAGATTGATATTGCTGTTTGAGTAAATGCTATGTGGAAGTATGATAAGAAGCTTGACTGCCTTGGAAATGCTCCATGTCATGGAGTCTATATACTATGGCCTAAAAAAAGTAGTACTTTCACTCCACTACATTTATTTAGTTTTAGTTAGTTACTTTGTAGATCAAGATTAAAAAAAAAACTACAATGAGCATACAATATTATATTATAACTACCAGATAACTGACAACATAGTTAAAATCAGTAGCATTAAAACCAGCTAAAATATCACAACACTATTTACAAGTAATTATCATCTAATATAAGAGTATATAGTAATATAACAGTTAACAGGAGCAATTCTTCCTGTGTGAGTACTTTTAACTGTGCATATGTAGTTTTACTTGAGTAAAATTTGACTCTCATCTACACAGTATACAGTATGTTGTTAAATTCTAGTGACCTGAATATCTTTCCCACTGTGGTAAAAAAAAAAAACCAAGCCACTATAAGTAAACGTAGTCCTCATAAACTACAGTACAAAGTAGACATAGAGGGCTTCAGTCCAGACTCGCCAGCCTCTGTCTCCCTTACTCTACGTCTCTTGTATATTTTATTGCAGTCTGAATAAGGTCAATAAAAATCTGAAATATGAATTTGATTTGTCTTGCTGCAGACATCACCTCGAGCCTTGTCATGCAGGTGAGCTGTTACAAAGTGGGACCGCTGGGGATGGAAAGAAAGCTTGTAGTGCGACACCTCATGCCCAGCTGTCACTCTCTATGGTGTCACACATACACACACAAGTGCACACTCGAGCACACACTGGGACAGTATATACTTAATAAGCCGTGTTTTGACTGACAGGTGACATTTCATTATAGAGGAATCGTAGAGGCACAGTGCAAATCCAAACAGACACGACACACACAATGTCACAGCCAGGACACACTGCAGACACAGACAGACAGGACGAGGAAACTTTGCTGCAGGACTTCAGACTGAAACTCCAGACCTTCCACTGTCATTTTGATTCCATTTAACCACAAATCCTCATGGTGAAGTTCTGCAAAAAACAGGCATCTTACTATGAGCTGGCAGGATTGCGTAACACTCATTTTTGATCAGTTCACCCCACGCTGTTGGGGTGGTTGGATAACAGAGTTTAACCCACCAATAACATCATACTGTTCTGATAGGGTGCACTGTGTATGTGGTTGCACATTTCGTGAACTCAAATTTAATCATTCTTATTTTTTGTGAACCTATATATATATATATATATATATATATATATATATATATATATATATATATATATATATATATAGTTATGTGCTGTGCTTACTTAGTTTTTTTAGCCTTGGAATAGACAAACAGCATAATCTGTTTGCAGTTTATTTGATTTTTGCTTTAGCTTAAACCTAAGGTAAAAATGCATATTTCTGCTTTCTCTCATTCATAAAATGTGAACTAACACCATCCTAACATGAAACATTTGGTCACTAGTCCTTATTTTTTTAACTAATAAAATGAAAAGAAAGAAAGAATGAATAACATAATTTGGTATTTTGATTTAATCCGTGTACAGTTTCACTGTCCTTTATTTTCTTTTAATTTATTTTATTTTATTGGTATAGGGTCATTCACTGATGCAATAGAACGAAAGAGCGGCATTCTCTGTTTTTATTGGTCAACACTACAGTCGGTCAAACTGTCGTGGGCGGGAGTTGAGACTTTCACCCAATCAGATTCCACGCACACTGCACCGCCCCTCCGACATCCAGAAACATGGCGTTACGGGAGCTATCATCGCTGGAGAAATATTTAGGATTGAAAAAGCCGAACAAGTACAGTACACAGGGAGATAAAAAGGTGACATGACCGCACATCTTTGTGGCGTCCACTGTTGGCTTTAAACCGCTATTTCATTGAACAGGAAGCCTGTAAGCTATTGTAATTAGCACGCAGTAGCTAGCTAGCCAATGCTAACAAGCTAGTCATGTGTGTAGAGTGTACAGGCAGTTTCTGTGTCATATCTACCTTCTGTTGTCAGCTGATAATCAGTGATCTTTTTCATCGGTTAGCCTGATACTCACAGCAAATCCAGGCAGCAGCATTTGATGCCAGCTGTCTCATTTCCACAATTCAGCACAATAGAAACAGCTCCACGCTGTGCGCATGCCCGTCCATAGAAATAAAGTGAGGGGAGGAGTGGGCTGTCACTGTTAGGAAGTTACACCGTAGCGCTGCAAACTGAACTGCACCATCAGTATTGATGACTTAATTAAAGGGAGATGGTCATAACCAAAAGTGTATGGCTTCAATCTTCAAGTCTGCTTTACTGAATGTTAGAACATCATTATCTTTAAGAACAACACTGTAAACAGTTGGATGCCATATTGAACTCTGTCATCTCAATGTTAACCAACATACTCAACTTCATTTAGCTATTTTCTCAAATGAAACCTTGACACCACTGTACATATGGACACTCCCTCAGAGCCAAACAGTTGCATTAATTAATGTATGAAGTCATCAAGGAAGCATCTTATTTTTGGAACTGAGGCAACATGATGTTTAAGTAACTATCGATGTCTGATGCGTTGAAATAAGTGCTTTAGTGTTTAATCTTAATTTGAATATGATAAAACAAGATTCCCATTTTTTCCTTTCTCTCCGTCTCTTCCTGTGTCATCTCTTCATGTAGGTTCCTGTGCTACACAATAATAATGGTCCTCCACTGGTGGGGCTGGTGACCATCGCCTGTCACCTGGTTAAAGAGGCCAAGCGCCCAGAGCTGCTGGGTGACTCTGCAGAGAGCCGGGCTGTGGTGCAGCAGTGGATGGAGCACAGAGTCGCTAAGCTGGACGGCTGCACAAAGGAAGACATCAAGACCATCCTGAAGGTAAAGACAGTCATATACTGTATGATATATGTCAATCTTTGTGTGTTCTTCCATATTGTTCTTGTTCTGCATCTCTACTTGCGATTATCTTACAATTACTTACAATTAAGCTTGCTCGGAAGCTTTTGCTTTCAGTTTGTCAGTGCTAATATTTTTTTGGGAGTAGTTTTTGAGTAGTAACTCTTTTTTTAAACCACTCCCTACCTTTGAGTGGCGCCACAGCATCTCAGTTTCTCTCACATTCTCTTTCTCCGTCCACCAGCTACAGGCGTGTGTGTGTGTGTGTGTGTGTTTGTCTGTATTCCTGTCGCTTGTGCCTTAACAAGGGACAGGAATACAGACTGATGCGTGGCCCCTTAGTGACATGGCCTCACACGACAGAGAAAAAATGCTTTAATGTGCCTGATGCCAGTCAGCGTGAAATGGATCACGAGCCACTGGTCTGCTGGACGCTAGGCGCCTGTTGGCATTGTTGTGTCAGCATGAAGTGTATGTGTGTGTGTGAGCACTTCTCAGCGTGACACACTGTTGTGGGATGGCTGAGGAATCATGCTGTGCGGCAGCATGTTATCTGGACAGGCCTCTTAAATATTTTAATGGTGCCACTTACAGAAGGAAGTCGCCCTGAGCAGCTCAGTGCTGGTGCCCGATGGCCCCCTGTCCTGTCCTGCTGCTTTAGCTCCGTCCTTAACACTCTCCTGTCAAGCACACTAGTCATCTCCCATTAATTATCCAGACATAAAAACTGTCAACTGCAAGACTTCTTAAACTTTCTCACCCCAGGATGCAAATAACAAATGTATAGTTTTTCAAGCTGAGACTTGTTTCTGAAGTCTTGTCACTAGTGTAATGTGATGATAACAAGTAGCAAAGACAATTTGGCCTTGAAATCGAACTAAGCTGATTGTTGGGGACAGTCTTTCAGTCCACTTCAAACCAACTGGACTAGGACAGCATGACTTTATGCTACCACAGACATTTGCTATTACCATTGGTTTTATGAACCAAGTGCTCTACAGCCAGTTACATCTGGGTCAGTTGCCACGTTGTCTTTAGTCAATAGAGAGCACTAACATCTTGAACTCCATGTACTGCATTACAGGCTTTACGATATTTGAGTTGAGAATTCTCATGCATTTGGTCTTATATATAAATAAACATAAGTCATTTCATTCGAGATTTTCCTCTGACATTCAATGGTGTTCGGGCAGTTTTGAGAGTACTGAGCAAGGCATCAGCAGTAATGGATGCCTGAGGGCCCAGGGCCAGTAGAAAGTTGGGACAGTGAACTCATTGCGAGGTCACTGTATCTGGTTAAAATATGTAGAAAGGCTGCAACAATAGAAAATGGTCTCTGGACTATCATGATGACAAGTCAACAACTGTCGACTGTAGTTATTGAAAAGTACATCAGAGAGAAATGGGTACAAAGACATGCAATGAATTGCAATAGTAATATAAGTATATCTTGCTGGTTATTTATTAGTTCATTTTTGTGTAAGGTAAATATGAACATATGTCTGTATATGACCCACCCAGAGGGCAAAAAAAGAGAAGAACTCTTGCACAGTTTTAACTCCAAGTGCAACTCCATTGCTGTACAATAATACTCCTGCTACAAACTTTGCCAGCTTTTTTTTTTTTTTTTTTAACTGAATCTACCAATGATTGTATGTACGGTTAAGGTGGGGGCAGGTAGAGAAGAACCCAGGTTTGGAGCTCCATGTGCTGGGTGGAGAGCTGCCTCTCTTCTGATGCTCGACTGGGCTTCAGCTCCATGGCTGTAGGCTAAGAAAAGCAAGGATCTGCAGTCTTCATGCCTTGTTTGGCATCACCCACTCTTGCACAATAACTCCATTTGCCCCCAAGATGCTCTGTGTGCGTGGAGTGTTCCCTTCGCACAATGTACAAGTGCTAAAGATGGTTCCTTCCCCTGGGACCAGCACTTCCATGCGCGACTTTGCACACACAGACATGGACTGAGAAATACACATCATGATGCCCAAGTTTAGGACAGCTTCATTAGATTAGAGTTGTAGTCATTTGGTAGCGGAGTAAACAAATAGCCTGTTTTGTACAGCATCTGTGCTAAGTCGCCAGTCGTGGGGAGAGATGTTATACCCCCTCAGGTTACAGATTATTCCTGTCTATATAGCACAGCACACAGACACACACGCAAGCTAGGATTCAGACCTCACGCACCCACAGATATATAGGTTAACGAACCTGCTGTCACACACCCCTTTAGGTCCGTAGTGTCCATCAAGAGAGTAACATTTTGCAAAAAAAATATGATTTGCATTCACTTTCTGTTTAGTTTCATTTGTCTTTTCAACATAGCACAAAAGAGTCAGTCTAAACTACATCTGTGCACAACCTCTTAAAGGAAGCTTCATTAGTGATTCATATACATGCAAATTTGTTCCTTAATGTATAATGTATTCATCTGTCATGTGAAGACAAGTGTGTTTACACAGAAGTACATACTGCAATGCATAAATTAACCAGCTATGCAAATGAGGTAATTATGTTGTAAAAATTGCTCTTGCAGGACCTCAACCTCTACCTGCAAGACAAGGTCTACCTGGCTGGCAACCGCTTCACCCTAGCTGACACTTTCATGTACTACGGAATCCATCCACTCGTAGTAAGTCACCTTTTTCTCTCAGGTCTGCACCTTAAGGTGTCACACGATCCAGATTTCCTCGTGCTTATTATCAGTGCGTAGCTAAAACAGCTACTGAGGTTCAAGGGATACAACTCGATGAAATTTGCAGATATTTGGAAGATATTTGATGGTTTGGATTTAACTTAATCTTGTTGGTTTTGAGTTAAGGTCAAAAAAGGGTCAGGCAAAAGGGGAAGGTTTGGTCTGAGTTGCTGTTTCATAACGTGTGTCATCTATATAACCTGATTTTTGAAGTACTCAGAGAAGCTGTTGCTCATTTAGATGCACTACTCACACACGAACAAACAACAAACTTGAAGATTTACTTGAGTTTTCTTCAGTTGTGTGTGCGATTGCAAATTCAGGAGCAAATGTGATTGATTAGTTGTGCCTGTGACTGTTCTTAGCACCATTTACCAAGAACTCGCTCATCCATCCATCCATTCCTTCATCCGTCCTTTTCCCTCCATATCAGTGCTCACATCAGTCAAACCACAACTTTAATAAGCAATTTGTCACAGTGCATAACACACAATTAGACCAGTCATATGGCCAAAGGGCACCAAAAGCAAGTTGGCAATAAACACACGGGTTATAAACACATTCTCACTTCACTTCAAAGAAACGGACTGATGTGGCACAAAGTGATGTCTTTAGCCTCATACCAGGGACAAGTAAGTTTGTCATGCCTTCCAGGATTAACAAAAAGTGAGTTCAGAAATGGGAAAGACGGAACGAGACGGAGGGAGGGAGGGATCACATGTTGAGAGATGTCACCGGTTGTGGCGGAGATGGAAGGTTGCCCCCCGCCACCAGGCAGAGGAGCGTCACTTTGGTTTGCAATCAGTGTGGTTTTTAACCTCGGGGACACGGGGTCAGCTAGCCCAGCCCTTAACCACGGCCTGTCCTGATGTTCAATTCATGGAAAACAGCATTACACAAACATTAAACCTGACTGATGCTAGAATGGTTTTAGGCTGGACTGTTGCCTGTGTTTCCACATTCCAGCTAATGAGATAATGACAAAGCACACGCCTGAGTTCCAAGGACATCCTGATACGTTCTGGTATGATGCTTTTGGTTTCTGTCAGTTTGCCACCTGCATCGTGCAGTAACAAGAAAATATGTGTGTTTGACTCAGACTTGTCAAACAATGGCAGTTCTCTGACAGCTTTAATAAGCTTTGCCCTACAGTAAATTTACACTCTTCCCATCATGTTCTGCATTTGTGGCTGTCTGTGCGACTGTGGGCAGAGCCCCACAGAGCGACATGAATTAGAGTCTGTGAAGACTTGAATAATTGTTGTCATCATTTCAGAAGTTGTGATTGATTAATAGTTGTCATTACCATCAGCGCCACATACGCTTCCACAGTAGCTGGTTTGGAACTTATGCTTGAACTTGTAAATCTTGAAAAGATCTCAACAGGAGCAACCATGTCGGTTATCTGTCTTGGGTTGTTTAATTTTAAGGGTTTTTTTGGAAGCCTGAAGAACTAAAAGAACTCACTTCGAAAAATAAGAGACCATTTGAGAATAGTTGGAACAAAATAAATAATAATTGTAACTGCAACAAAAGAACAGAAATATCTTTTTGTTATCCTTTAAATCATCTTGTGACCCTTGCATGTTCTGTTTAAAATGGATTCACTGGTGCTGACCTGACCCCCCCCCTCTCTCTCTCACCCAGGTGGACTTGGCCGTCCAGGAGAAGGAGCTGTACGTAAATGTGACGCGATGGTTTGACCACATTCAGCACTACCCTGGCCTCCGACACCACCTGCCCCCCGTAGCCGTGCTCAGGAACAGAATTTACACCAGCAGGCACCACTGAGGCCTGACCCCACCCAACCCAGCCTGACTCATCACAAGCTCATCGTCAGCAAATCTGAGGATGCTCCCACATCCACATTTTTTTATTCCTGTGTTTCGGATCACGATTCCTGCCTTTATGTTTCGTCCTGGTCGCATAACTGAACTCACTGAAAACATAAAAACTTAAACCTAATCAGTTTCAGTGTTTGAAGTACTAGAAATCCATAAAAATCTCCTTCAGGTCATTCTTAAAAAAGAACCTCAGTGTTTTTGATAATTATATCGCTCAGTGCTATTGGCTGTTGTCTTTAACAAGGGTTGGGTGGAAGCATTCAGTCCTGCTAACACTATTTCTAAGACAGTGTCTTATTCTGTAACTGGGGAGCAAAGATGCGAAACAGCTACATTAGTCTTTTATGTTGTTTGTTGGAAAAGTTTGAGGGACTTTCCATCGTGTGTATGGTTCTATCATAAGGGAGGGCTGTATGGGTTGCGGTGAAGTGCTGCTAGCTTGTTTACAAGGTGTTTCTATTTATAAATGGTGGTTAAATGGCAATTCTTCGTTGAATCTGAGCCTTGAACACACAATGACATGTATTAAAAGAAGACTTACGATGTTACGTCACTGGCAGTGCATTATGTCCTTAGGAAAGGCAGCTTCCTTCATGCCATATCAATGCATTTTCAGCAACAGTTGGTCCAAATAGATGTGGTTGCTGGTACGACATCATAACCCCATAATGACCACAGTCACTGCTGACTCCACATTGTCCTGCCATCTCTGCCCTGATGAACATAGTCAGTCTCTCTCAGCTCGCATCCCTATCAGGACTGTGGTGTTTATTTGTTTCACATGCAACAGCCATTTCACTGGACAGTTTAGTTTCTGTGTGTGTCTGTGTGTGTGTGTGTGTTGCTGATTACATCCCTGCTCTCTGTCCCACTTCCTCACCACCAGTCGTGTGGGCAGCAGTGAGCAGTTGAGCGTCAGCCCCAGAGTCAGAGATCAGAGTGAGGCTCCAATCAGTCCCACTACCACCACTGTTGATGCTGCAGGCCAGAGAGAGGGCAGCGGGCTCACCAGCTGCCACACAGATCCAGCCAGCCAAGGCCAGAACCCAGGCCCCTGGGCGACAGTCAGCCACTGTGTGTCATTTCAACCCTCACGCTCCCACGGGGCTACTGGAGAGAGGGGGACGGAAGGAGGCAGTGAGCGAGGGAGGGAAGGGAGGGTGGGAGGCCACACGGAGAGAAAAAGAGCACCCAGAGGCTGAGGGATCTTTTAGTGACATGTGAACAATGATCTGTGCGTCTGAAAGCCTTACTGCTGCTGGCTGCATGTTTGCTATTAGCACCATTAACAGGTGAAGTCAGTAGAACCTGTAAAGTTACATCATGAAGGTAGTGACAAATAGACAAAGAACAGAAGGAAAACAGGGCAGGATTGGAAAATTACTCAAGAAATTTGATCAGAGTTCAAATTTTCATTGATTTGCTGTGGTATCAACCCATTAAAACAAACCCTTTGACCGTTGAGTCTGTGGATCATCCTCATAATGGATGCATTCGTGTTAATCTTAACTGTCTTCTTCTGTTAAAATGCTCCCATTTCAGCCACATGTTTCATTTCCTCCATCCAAACATGCTCTACATATCTCTGTGTCTGCTGCTTATAGCCTCAGCGGTTATGTTATCTGATGTAATCATGACACTCGGCCTGTGCCAATAAATCAAAGCGATACACAGCCCGTGACCTCTGACTTCTCTCCACATCTTTCTGTGTGTTCTTTTCATATTCTCCTAAAATTTGTTTGCGCAAACCAGCCAGCCCGTGTGTTCGTGACAAGTGTTCCGAAGAAGATGTGAAGGATAAAAACAGCTTGCAGTCATTTGAGCGAGCCTTGTGACTAGTTTATGGTGTGGTCTACCATTAAAGAAGCCCTTGTGCTCTCGGTTATGTTAACATTTGGTTGGAATGCTGTTCCGACTGCGCAGCATCAAACAGTTGTACTTGTTTTCTGAGGTGTAAATAATCAAGATTTGCCCATTAAAGTTGCAGCTGGGCAAATTGTTCTAAATTCACTCGTGTTTGTGATGATGCCATGGTTACAGGCCTCTATGGTACTAGAGAGCACTTCATTTCGCGAAACCAGTGAAGATGCATCCTTTATCAACACACTTGGCAAAACTGAAATGAATTCAAATGTGTTTGAATATAACAGGACAGTCTCCTTTAAGATTGAATGTACTCTAGTGAGACGTTCCTCTAAGTGCTTGAGAATGATCCCAACATGTAATGGTGATTTGTCAGTCATTTAGAAACTACTTTACTTGTGTGGCTTTGTGCTGACTGTTGGCAGAATCTCAAAATGCTGGTGTGGTACAGTCTCACAGTTAGGCCCCCCGCCCTCATCAAACCTGAGTGCAGTCAAAGCCAGGCGCAGTGATGAGGCCGCAGCAGGTAACCAGGACGGAGGCACCAATTAGAGACGACCTTCCTACTGACTTCTGAAGGCTACGGGAGCAACGCTCGGCAGGGGCGGCCCTTTGCTGTGGCCCCAGATCGACACACTCAAGACCCACCTACTTTACCATCTGCGACCCCGCCCCCCGGCAGCCTTGCAGACCTTTGACCTCTCTCCACCACCTGGTGAGGGAGAGGTCAAAGGTCAGTAAGGTAGGGTAATTATCAGTATTTACTGATGATTTCATCTCTCACCATGGAGCCGTGGCAGGATTTTGGCCTCTGTCTCTCTCCAGCAGAGCACAGAGGGGCAGAGGTTGAATTAGCTGTGAAAACTTGTTTAAGAGTATTACATATTCCACACAGTCCATACCGTCTTTATTACTGACTCCCTCAGTACAAGCCTCTGAAAGACGTAGTGAATATGCAGAACTTGGGGGTGTCAGTGCTTGAAAGGACCCTAAATATGGTTCCAGGTGATTTTAGCATATTATATATTATATGTACATAACAATAGCAATCCAGAAAATAGTGAATAAGTAATAATATACATTAAGTAAAGGGCAGTGTATTACATTACCACCAAAGAACTCATAACTCTAGGTGGCTCTACTTTCTGGCCTGAATCAGTAAGTCGTTGAGCATTACTGAGTCAGGATGAGAGGAAAATAAAATAAAGACAAAAGAGAAGAAATCTAAATATCTACCTTAAACCACGCTCCACAAAAGAAATGGGAAATTAATCCTCGTCCAGCACGACAGAGAACAACCCAGCATCTACAAACCAATATGTCAGAGAGATTATCCAAGACAGTCTATTCAGAGGAAAACTGGACCCAAAGTGTTAGGAGTAAGGAGTCATTGCACAGAGAGACTTATCATTATTATTATTATTAAGTCTCTTATTATTTAGCCAACCTCGCACACTATTACATGCAATCAACTTGCAAATTGCTGTTGTTGCACAGCGTGAGGGGGCCTTGAAAGTCATCACGAACCTGCAACACCAAATAGCTTGGAACCCTCGTGGCATGTTGTCAACATCTGCGACCTCCCAGTGTTCCCCGTCACCTTCCGCTGTCATCCTCTACATAGAAGGTAATGACTCCTTAAAATAATCTTTACAGATCTGTAGAGCCGATGATTCTACCTCCCAGTGACTCGATGTAAAGTGTCAACGAGGATAAGGAGTCAAGCGTTGGGGCTTTACCCATGTCACCTCCTCATCATCTCCCAACACCTTTGTCACCTTGAGTTTACTAAGCACATTGGATAGACAACCCTCAGTCCACCCACACAACAACAAACAGCCATGCAGCCGCCTCCGCCCTTCATTAATCCTTATTAACAGCATCAGGGAGGGGGAAACGCATCGGCTGCGACATGTGCTAAGAGCAGGACTCTCCGTCGCTCAGTGACGGATTCAGAGGAATAATCAGCACCGTGTGGTGGTGAGGGGAGCGTTAGCATGTTGTAAGCTCTTTTGACAGGACTTATCGGCAGCGCTTTATCACGGCCTTACACGTTGTGACAGTTGTACCATGCGCCCATAAAGATGGCATCTGATTGTCTATTGCAATTACGTGAGCGTATGAGCAAGGATGCAGCTATGACGGACACAAGCAGGGAGGGGGGGCATGTGTTTTCACAACATGTTCTTGCAGTGAAGTTATTCCTGGAGACGTGAAGGAGAGTAATGTGTCTTTTCCTTTCAAAGAGTAGGAATGTATATGCAAACATTTGGTGAAAAAAAATCTAAGACAAGTCATTTCTACTTGCTATCTCCGGTGCAGAATACCTCCTATAACTTCAGTGCCAAAAGCGAGCTTCATCACCGAGCGACTACAGAGGGACCATGTGGGGACCCAAGCACAGACTGTGTTTGGATGCTAGTGGAGATTGTTGAGAGTGAAAATAACTTAAGCGTGTTTAAACTCTTTTCAGTAACGCACAGCTAGCAAAGCAATTTGCACTGCAAACCTTCTGCTCACTGAGACCACAGCTTCATCCACAGAATACGTCCGTCTACGGTGAAATCTGATGCTGAACTAAAAATCTAAATGTACCCTGTAGGTCACCTATTAACCCCTGGTCTTTAACACGAATCCAGATCTTAGGGACCGGCTTCCCTCTTGGATCATGCTGACTGTGGTTGTGACACACAGTTTTACTGAGCAAGGAGGAATTACTCTTAACATTAACTGGCTTATTACAACCTGTCTAATGGTCTAAGCTCTCTGACCTTTTGCCCTGTGTGGCGGCTATTAGCAATGCAGGAGGTGCGTTCGCAGGTCTCAGCAATTATATCATCATAACCAGACGAAAACAGACAATAAGAAAAACAGACAATGAGACTCAAGTTGTAAAAAAAAAAAAAAAAAAAAAAACAGAATTATCCTTTAACGTTTTGATTTGATATCTTGTGGTCCTTTGGAGGTATGTGTACTATCTTTCGTCACCATCTGTGGAATAGTACATCATTATTTTTACAACTGAGTCAGACATCTGTTGACGCTTACCTCAGACTATAGCTCCAAGGATTTTATTTCCCTATTGTGAATCTGCAAATGCCAGTTTACCATATGTGTGTATATATGCCAATAGAACTTCACAAACTGTTTTTACTCTCTCTATCTCTTGCAAGACACAGCCTCACCTTGGATTGCATAAGGATCCCAGGTGTGCGCCGAGACCGGAGTTTTACGAGGTGCAACCGCTCAGCTCATCAATCAGAGAGATGGGTGGCTGATTCGGCACGTTGGTGCTAAAGTACATATGTGTGACCCGGGGCAAGGAGATTGCACAAGATTGCACCTTAAGTCTCCTTCTCACACACTCTCTCTTTCACACACACACACACACACACACACACACACACACACACACACAGAGATAACTGTTGTTGAATTAGCCGCCTCAGTCGCTCCTCACCCCTTCTGCTGATCTACCTCAGCTGCAGCTTCTTCACATTTTTCTGTCTGCGTGTGTGTGTGTGGTTATGCACCCATTCATGGGGTTATGGTTCTGGCCTGGGGGTAAGAGGTGAATTAGGGGTGAAGGAGGCAAAAAACGCAAAGGAGAGGGTCGACCCACTCAGCTGAGTTCAGAATATGGGCCTGTATGAGAAGTTTAAACATTTGAAAAATATCTCTCTTCTGACTGACAACATTTTAACCATTTGCAACTTTTTGTAACTATCCTATTAAATTGACTCAGCACTACGGTAAACCTGGCCTTGGTCGATTCAAGGACTTCTCATTTGCCATGCCATCACATTGCGTGGGCATTTATTCAAATGTTCCACAAATTAGCCATACATTTACCCCCCCCCCCCTGCTCCATCCAACCCACAGGTCATGCCACTTAACTTCAGCCTGCCCCCCTGCTGTAATAGGTTCTGATAGGTCGCCTCCAGGGAAGCTGACTTCTCACTGAGAAGTGATACTAAAAGTAATTGCAGCTGAAACCCTGTGACAGGGGGGGTGCTCTTTGAAAAAAAAAACTGGAGAGTGGAGCACAGAGAGGATGGCATTTGAAATAAGCATAGGGGATATTTGGAGGGGCAAGGGGTGGGGGGGTGAGGAACTAATAGACAGACTCCTGGGTGGGCAGAGAGTAGAGAGCACTGCCCTCAGCCATTTACTGTAATTTGACCTCCATGGGAAAAAACAGCAACAGTCTCGCAATTTGCATATTTCTCCAGCTCATCTACATACGTCACCAGGATGGTGAATTTTTTTTTACTCCCCATCTTTTTTTATTAAAACAGTTTGGTTTTAATTTGAGATGACTAATTTATTTAAACCTGGAGTTAAATGCAGGGTACTTTCTTTTCGTAACGCGTCTCATTTCCCTAATGATTAAAAAAACAGGGGGCTGATGACAATGAAATGGAACATAAACAAGGTTTCATATCATTAACTTTGAATATGAGTTGTTAACTTAATGACCCCTTCACTTTATTATTCTTGCTTGAAAACCAGCTAGTTATTTTTAATGAGGACATGGACGTGGTGCCTGGTGGTTATGGCTGACACAGAGGAATGCCGCACCAAAGGACCTGGCGCAATACTTTCACCACGAAAACAGAAGATTTTATTCAAAAAGGAGAGAGAGTCCATCTGCAGACAATTTATGAAAGCATTTAAGTTCTAGTCATTTATATGTAAACTCTCCCTGAAGAATGAACAGTTTCCCTTGGGCAGGGATTAATCCAATGACACAGATATAAAGTATTTCTCTTGATGTAATGAGCTCCTCTGTTTCCATTTTAAAGATTAATCTAATCACCATTATTTGCCTTGTACCTTTTCAAAATTCCACCCTTTCTTGAAACAGATTGTATTAAATGATTTATTGTAAATTGGTAATTTATAGTAAATTTAGAACATGCCTACCCTCCCCTGCTTCTTTACTAGGACACCTACGTCACTCATTCTTTAACACAAATGAAAATGTATCTGTGTATGAAGACGAAGAAATAGTTATTTGTTTCATGTTTATCAGAAGGCTAAAGCGTTCGTAGCTGTTCCGAATGCCCACAGTCGAAGGCAGGGTGAAAAGCCAGCCGTCATAGAGAGGGGCGAAGCACAGTAGCCATTTAAATATACTGATAATGGAGTCTTGCCACACTTGTCTACACAAATGAAAATTGCCTGTGTGAAGCATTAAAAAGACAACAGCTTGAGAAAAATTTGAGAAAAAAAAAACATTTAAAAATCCCTCTATGACTTCTCTTCCACTTTCTCTTTTCCCGTGTACTTGGTATCGATTATTTAACATTTGATAGGAAACATTAAATATCACGGCAGTGTTTGTATGATGAAATGAAGGATGGCTGCACAGTTGAGTGCAGTGTGCACAGTATATGGTATGAGTTTGAGTGAGTGATAGGACAGCCAGTCAGTTGTACTTTAATTAATTCATCTTCCGGACATGATTATGAGCCAGAGACACACATTTTACTCTATATATGTGTGTGTGTGTGTGTGTGTGTGTGTGTGTGTGTGTGTGTGTGAGGATGGTGGCTTCACTGCTGACTGGTTATCTACTGGACTGAGGGCATGAAGCTACAATCAGGCACAGACAGTCCCCCACTAACACACACACACTCTCTCACACACACACACACACACACACACACACACACACACACACACACACACACACACACACACACACACACACACACAACCCAACATTGCTCCTGACCAAGAGTCTGCTCAAATGGCTGCTTCTTTGCCCTCCCTTGGTCTGGCACACACAAACCCACAGTACATAGAGATGTACACATGACACCCCACAGAAAAAGTGGGTTGGATCATAAAGGGAGGGAAGGGTGAGACATGCAGGAGGAGGAAGATTCAGCACAAGAAGACTCTCTTTAGTAACACATCGTTTGTTTACAAGCGTGCTTTTGCATTTACACATCACCTGTGTGTGTGGAATGATTTAATCATTTGCACATATTAGTGAATTAAAAACTAAAACAATTCTTAAAGAATGAGAAACTTCTTTAACCTTTCAGCTCGTTTCAAGTTGTGTTGCATTTGAAAATAGTTTTCCTCCATATTCTATTATATTCTGCTCTGAAATACATCTCAGGGATCTCAGTGTTTCCTGTCCACTTTTTCTGTTTTATTTATTTCTCACATAAGATAACCATTTAATTGACTTTTGTATATTTATTACATGAGCACACTGTAAGGAAACAGACAGGTTTGCTATTGCATTTGTCATTATGTGGCCAGGCATTGTCAATCTGCATGACGAGGGTGGCTTCAACCAGAGGTGCTTTCCCCACGTGGGCTGACTGTGTGCGTTCGATCACGTCCACGGTGCAACAAACCTGTTTTCGGGCTGCTCCATGGGCCCACCGTGCACCGCGAGACTCATTAAATCACTTCAACCCAGAGCTCCCTGACATAACAAATCCTATTTTAATCCCTGTCTGTGCACATTCGTTTTCTCTTCATCACTGGCAGCCATGACTGTTTCTTGTTGTTTGAGCCGACTACACAGGTTGAGAACCACCTTTGTTTGTCATAAGGCCTCACGGAGACATTTTTATCGACTCTTTTTCCTTTACAAGAACCAAATCATTTAAACAGCATTTGTATAAGTATGTATGGTCAGTATTTGTATAGCGCCTTTCTAGTCACGGCCATTCACACATCATTCATTCAGGAGGAATCTAAGTTGGAGGAGACTGTTCTTTCACACACATTCACACACTGAAGCTATTCTTCAGGAGCAAGTTGGGTGTCTTGCCCAAGGACACTGCAACATGCTGACTCATAGCTGGGGGATCGAACCACCGACCATCCACTTGAGGGACGACCCTCTCTACCTCCATCCCAAGCTTTTTGATCACTATATGCTGTTTCCACAGTATTTTTTTCATACTTTATGACGCATATTCTTCTATCAAAAAGCCCAGTTTGTTCTGATTGGTCAACTCACACAGGCCCTGAGAAGGCACCGTCCACCAACTGCCACATCAGCTATGCCTCTGTGCAACACCAAGTTCAACAGGCTAACCTGCCAAATGAACAGCAAAACAACATGAAAAACGCACAGCTGCTAAGTCCGAGGTCAGGTCACAGACAGCTGATATTGATTCATCCTTGACTGTTGGCGTCTGTCTTGTGAGTTTTGTAGCCATCAGCAGAGCAATGTTTGTGCTTTGCTCGTACCTGCAACATC
Organism: Pempheris klunzingeri; assembly: GCF_042242105.1. Lineage (NCBI taxonomy): Eukaryota > Metazoa > Chordata > Actinopteri > Acropomatiformes > Pempheridae > Pempheris > Pempheris klunzingeri. The sequence continues at coordinate 7,807,578 of NC_092032.1, read as the reverse complement.
TTAGTTTTACCAGAGCTAGAGTTAGCGATTTAACAATGATGGACAGCAAGGTGGATTCAGGTTTTCAGTGGGCAGGACTGTCAGCCTGTTGAACTGCTGGAGGTGTTGGAGGCCCTGGCGTCACAAATTGGGCCAAATCTAAACAGTGTGCTCTCACACACATTCACTGAAAGATGGGAAAAAAGAGGGGGATAGTCTTCTCTTAAAGTTTGAGGGTCTCTAGGCACACTGGAGGGACATATGTGTGTTGAAAAGACATTAAAAAGTGAATTTTGCATAATATGTCCCCGTTAAGGAGGACTAATCCAAAATTTAAAAATTTTGTCACAGGGATGCAGACAGCGCTTCGTTACGAACTCCAGCAGGCACAGCAACATAAACCATTATAAATTGATTCATATTTTGTGTTAAGAAAAAATATTTGGGTCCACTATTGTGCTGCTTGTCAAAAACCTTCAGCTCGAGGGTAGACCGAGTTTTTTTGAACATGCAGGCTTGTGTGTGTTTAAAAGTGACATGCATGGATAAACAGAAGACAAACAAATTGCTGAAAGGTTAAAGGCAAGCTAATTCTCCAATTTGCAGAGTGTGTGCTGTTGAGGGGTGCTTTCATTTTCACTGGCTGTGTCCCATGAAATGAATTACAGCCTTTCTGTACAGTACAATAGCCAGTGGGCCTTGTTGTCAAAGTGAGGGGTCAGGGCCTTGATTCACACCCTCAAATCCAAGTTTCATTTGCATCACAAAAGAAGACAGTAAGTGAGTGGCATGATAGCTGGGTGGATAAACATAACTGATTAATACTAATAAAGAGAAGAATCCCCTAAAACAGTTAAGCTCCAGCATGAAGTTAGTGACCCAGAGGGACATTCACTGATTTGTGAGGGTTTTAGCACATTGTGCTTGAGTACAGTTTTAATAGCATTTGATCTTAAGGGATGACAAAAACACTCCTTATTCCGGCTAAATTTAACAGCACATGACACACAGCTGATCACTGGTCTCTTTGAAAAGCACCCACAAACAAGGGTGGTGTGAAATCGACATTTGGACAGGAAAGCACAAAGTCATCTCTGTATCTCCTGATCCTGTAACGTTGTGCTGCTGAGGTTTACACACAAGAACACACACACACACACACACACAAACACATTCACACATTCACACATGGTGAACAATCTATCCATCTCAAAGATGCCTCAGCATTTCACAAACTTTGACCCATCCAAAACCACCAGTTTTTGATGTGAAATCCTGAGGATATAAACACAGAGTCACATACACACACACATTGCCTGCCCCAAGGGTGAAGGTGGGAGGGTGAGTCGGCAATGAAAGATGCTGTTGATGAAGTGTAGGGACGGGTGAGGGGATAGAGGATGTGTGGCGCTGATAGAGTGCTGATAAGCTCTACAGTAGACTCCAGTGTGTGGCATTTAGCTTCAAGGTTCAGCATCACAGACACAGAAATGCACACAAATGCATAATCCTGCATGTATTCAATCTGTTTTTTAAACATGCACACAGTACATACACTATGGCTATTATATTTCATCACAGTATACCAGTATATCAGTACAGAACGTCTGCACACACACACCAACACACGCACACACACACACAGGTCATACCCAGAGGGAGGGAAACTTTGCTTTCTTTATGGCGCTAGCGGACTCCCCTTGTGACTTTCACAGCTGTCATGCTCCTCTTTACAGCCTTCATTCATCCACTAACCTCAGGGGCAGGAGCATGTGATGATACCTCACACAAACACACACACATACACACATTGTTAATGTACACAGATGCATAGATAGTAAAAATTTAAGACACTTGCCAAGTGCTGACATGGTGTTAATGTGGTGTGTTATTTGTCCTAATGTCATTTCACACTGTGTTTTGCCATTGCAATGCTAATGATATGGACTGCTGTCAGGCAGGTGCTCTGTATTAGGGATAATTATATCAGGAGCTTTTTCAATATTGTTTCTATGGGAGCAATAAGTCTAGTTGGAAGTAAATTAGATTTTTTTTTTTTTTTTACTTTCAATGATCTGTCTGTTACGCTGTCAATAATGCAAACGAGCCATTTCTGATGCATTTTAATCCAAACAAAATCAATCATGTATGACTGAATCACTGGAATTAAAGGCGCTGCATTCATCAAAGAAGTGGGTCTCACACAATTAAATGATCTTTGCACGCTTTCAAAATTAGAACATTCTTCGTATGGCACAAACATAAGATAATGTCACCTTTCCACAAGGCTTTTATTTAAGAAAAAGCTCCCCTCTACAGCTAATGTGACACCACAGTCTTCGCTGCTTCAGTGGTGAGTGTGACACAACAGGGAGACAAAAATGAAAATGTCCCCTCCCTCTGCAGCATCTCTATAGAACAGTTGAGTAGCTAATAGGATTTTTTTTTTATCTCTGTAGCCAGGAGTGTTATGCACCCTGCCACTTGGCTTTTGTGCTTTTTATAGGTGACACAGTGTGATAGACCCTGCCCGCAAACCCTCCATTACAATCATATTGGTCTCCTCTCAACTGAGTTCCTATGGGGCACCGTCACTGCCAAGGCTGGCTGAAGTTTAGTCAAAGACATTAAGAGAGCACCTCCAGGGACAAACATCAGCAGAGAGAAGAAGAAGAAGAAGGAGAAGAGAAGAGAAGAGAAGAGAAGAGAAGAGAAGAGAAGAAGGATGAAGGCAAGGAAGAAGTGCCTTAAAGCTGCAATCCAAAACTATCGGCATGCTCAAAAATGACAGTGTCTTGTGTGCCATTTGTTAAGCTGCTGTTGTAAGTATGCAATGAAAAAATACAACCAAGGTAATATGAATGCAGCTATTTCAAGATGGTTTCATTTCCAATGACTCCCAAAATGACATAAATGAGCGTTTTCAACACCTTGTGTAGGACGGATGGGGACTAGCCACAAGCAAGCAAATAATTTAAGTTTTGTTACATATATAATGTAACTGCGTTTGGTTAGGTTTAGGAAAAGTGTATGATTTTGGTTAAAATAAGTCATCACAAAGTCCCTCATATTCATTCTCAATAGAAGCATTTTTTTCAAAACCGCAATTGTGAAATTACCTTGGTGAAACATGATCTTATACTGAAGTGTGCTATTTTCAACACATTTTTTCAAGCCTGAAGAAGATCAACAAGTAAGAACAATCACACACACACACACATTCATGCAACCATCGAAGAGTGACAGTATCTCCCTCAAGGAGGAGTGCTGCCATCTCTCGCCGTGGTGGTCATCAGCGCTAAACTCCTGTCAGGTTCCATCTTATACCCTAACGCACAAATACACACACACACACACACACTGGTCTGTCTCAGGGCAGGACAGGCTCTCCAAAGGGGTCAGCATGTTGTCACACACACCAGGGAGCAGTGTTGTTGTTGGCAGTGCCTACATCCTCACTATTGTCCATGTCACCTCACACACAGAAAACCTGCTGTGGCCATTAGCGTGCCAGCATGGCAGGGACACTTTGGGCCCAGGAGGACTTCACCCTGGCTTCACCCTGAAAACTTGGCAGCCATCTATTTTTTTTTTTTTACTTTTTTGTTATAGGATTAAGTGAGTAGTATTTTCTCCTTGAGGAAGTTTCCTGAAAATAACAGTTTCATTTTGTATTTCTTATAGTGGAGGAAATTAATTTCAGTAACAGAAAATCTCAATTTAGTCAGGGACTGTACTAAAATTCTTAAGCATAAAAATGGCTTTTATCGGGGCCACATGTCATAATTTTGGAAATCAATGGCTTTGAAAAATGATTATTCCATTAATATTTGAAAGTTTGATTAGCTTATATTATCTTAAATTTCTGATGCACTTAAGTCATCAAAGATGAAAATAATTATACATATTTTGTAATTTTGTATTATTTTGAGGTAAGTGGGTTGTTGCACTTTCTCCTCACACCATTCATTTTTGTGCAGTCCCTTACTGTAATCTTTTCTAAACTTAAAGCACATTAAACATTCCTTAGCGATGTGATGACCAAGCAGCAGCTCTTACTCTTAGAAAAGTTGCTTTTCATGCTATCATTCATTTCTGTCTTTTATGTTAATTCAGTGTGTGATGTTTCCCTTCATGTTGCTGCACTATTTAGAAACTGAACGAGCCACGTTTTCAGCTTCTCACAGTAACTACGTGATTTGATTTTGACTCAATTGACAACTTAATCCTCTGGACTTTCAATCATGCACCTTTTTATACATTCAACAGTTGTTTCAAATCTCACTTTTCAGACAGGCTTTCCTTGATCATTTCCTGTGATGTAAATATTCACTGAGGAAACATTTCCTGCTTCATTTAATGTCATTTTTGATCATGTGCCTGACATTCACAGCCGTCTTACAACTGGGACAAGAGGAGGTTAAAAAAAATCTTGGTGGAAATGCCTTTCCACTCAAACATGGTACATCTCTCCCAGGTGACTGCTTAGCACTGGCAGTAATTGAAAACTTGCCCCTGGCACTGTGTACGTGTATGTGTGTGTGGATGCGTGTGTATGTGTGTGTGTGAATGCGTGTGTGTGTGTGTGTGCGTGTGTGTGTGAGTATGCAGGGTGCATAAGTGTGGATGTGTGTAACAGTTTTTTCTGTGTCTGAGCATGTGCATCCGCTAGTAGCAGCATGTATGCGCGTGCATGTGTGTGTTCATTGGTGTTGGATCACACTATGTGTGAGTGTGTGAGTGTGTGAGTGTGTGTACATATATATATATATATACATGTGTCCTGTGTGCGTCTTGATTACCACCTTTCCTGATTTTTATGTTGTTGGGAGTTTAACCATTTTTCCCCAACAGGAGGATGAATTAGTAACATTTTTTAATGCCACCCTCCCCTCCCCCCTCTTTTGCTCTTCCACAACGAGGGGCCAAATCTCTTCAGCATTTCCAGCCCTGTGAGCTAATTTGACAGCTCACGGGGGTGACGCTGATTCCACTTCGCAGAGACAGGTACCCTAGGGCTAGCCAGCTGGATCGCAGCGGATGCTTACAGATTTGGCTTTAGCTTCATGCTGGGTGTCATCTGTCTCTTTGGTCTGGCGCGGGATAATTTTTGTGTATGTGTGCATGTGTGTGTGTGTGTGTGTCCGCCCTGACATCATGTGCCTGAGCAGTTTGTGCCTGGCAGGCCTTGTCTGTCCAGGTTGGCCATCAAACACAGCCAGCATGGCCCTAATCTGACGAGGCACTGCTCCAAACATGCCACAGCAGCCCCGAAAAGTGTGTGTGTGTGGTGTGTGTGCATGTGTGTGTGTGTTCTCATGAGTGTGTGTTTGAGTTTGTGTGCATGTGTGTTTGACCCCAGGGCAGACCCCCTTTTTCCTACTCCTTGCCTTTCTCCTCAGCTCTGTCCCACGTCGAACATCACCGAACACACTCACACACACACTCACACACACACACACACACAAACTGAAGAAAAACTTCAAAAACCATCAAGTTGAGCTCAGCCAACGCTTCCCCTCCACCTCGCAATCTCAACTCTTCCACTGCTCAAGTTGTAGTGTGCGTGCATGCATGTGTATGCGTTACTGAAGCGCATATGTGTGTGTTTGAAGCACTACAGCCAGGAGAAGTGATTTTTGCCCGCCACAAACAGAGAGATATCCTCATCCAGCGCTCCCTCCACCCCAACGTCTGTCACTTTGATTGTGGGCACTTTGCAGGACTCTCTGCCTCAACAGGTCTGGAGCCACCCCCAGCCTGTTGCCCTCAGACGACTTCGACACTGCCTCTTGGAGGAAGAGACGATCCCTCCCCTTGCTAGGACGGGAGAGGACAGGGGACAGCACCCCATGGGAGAAATGACAGTGCGGCTCCCGTTAATCTCCAGGACGAGCCCCGAAATGGCGGCAGGGGCCCGCCGCAAACGCTAATCGTAGCCGACACACTGGTCTCCCCCTACACATGCACACACACTTCCAGTCCCCCCCCCCCACCCCCAATGCTCTGAGGGAGAGGGGCAGTTCATCACAAGATGAGCCTGACAAGGTTTGGTTCTGTTTTGTTGTGAAAGAGAAAAAAATCGCTCCTTCCCTGAAAAGCACAGGATGATGAGTACATATGTTGATTTTCAGGCTGAGAGCCATGTACCGCCACTGTGTCTTCCCATCAGGCCTTGGGACACAGTGACAGCGGGACAGTGTCACGCTACACAGTGACTTCGCAAGCGCCACTACATAAGGGCCTTAAGTGTGTTTATTTGAGTCTTTACCTTCCTGTTGAACTCCATTCTTCATTCTTTACTGTCTACCTTTTATTTATTTTCTGCTCTCACACACCCAACCCCCACCTTGTCTCCATGGTGGACAGCTCTGAAGCATCCTGCCTGCAGCAAGCAGAGGGACAGGAAAATGGTGGCGCTGGGACAAACGACCCGCTTTGAGCCCAGGGACTGAAAGAGAGAGAGAGGGAGCAAATGAAATAAGAACCTGGATGTGGGGAGAGAGGAGGGCAGGAGTGGTAAGTGGGTTGCTGGGCAGCAGGTCCTCTCCTACCACCCCTCCACCCCCCACCTCCCCTGCAGCCCAGAGGCCTTGGCATCCAGTGAGTAACACCCCCCTCCTCCCCTTCCCTTTCCCCCTTTTGCATCAGCACCCCCCACCTGTTCAGAGCCACGGTGCAGTGAGTGGCGTTCAGTGCGCTATGAACACAAAGCAGCGGCCCTGCGGCCCTCCGCCTGGACCTCGGTGTCAAGACCCAGACGAGCTGAGAGAGAGAGGGAGAGAGAGAGAGACAGACAGGGAGAGCATAAGAGAGACAGACAGAATGGAGAGCAGCAAAATGCAGAATAATTATACCCAGTGGGTAATGCGAGCACCGTCGTTACAGGGGCAGTGTGGTCGAGGAGAGAGACACCGAGGCAACAGCGTCACCGGGGCGAGCTCGCAGGGCCAGTGGGCATGTTTGGTAAACCACACTCACAGACCTCCCACTGCACTGCTGAAGCACCGTTTGTGGAAGTGCTGCAGGAGATCATCTGGATACTGGCAAGCATGTGCACATGGGGGGGTGAAACACTGCTGCTTGGTCCTGAGTTCTGTGTACAGATCATATGTGGAAGTGTAATAAAAAGATGAGGGAGACAGATGGTGTCTTCTATGACAGGGATGTATGTGTGTGTCTATATATATATATATGTGTGTATATATATATTTATTTATATATACACACACATACGGTGTATAATTAAACATGTTTATTCAAAATATTGTAAAAGAAATCCATGATTGTTTGATTTTAGTTTCATGCATATTTTCCGACCAAACCAACACAAATCAATTAAACGGTATGAACTGAACTCTCATTTTGAGAGGTTGAGCTAAATCATAGCATTTAGACTATTTGAAATAGAATAGTAGAATAAATATTGTCATTCTTTATAATAAACTAATGAACTGAGTTAAACTGGTTAAACTGTTATGAAAGTCAGAGCAGAATTAAAGTGATCTCATCTCCATTATGTAGACAGCTGCTGAAAAATATATTATTGAATTAAGCAGTATTTACCACGTATAAGTTTCAATTCTCTTTTATATATCTGAACATTGTCTTTCTTTTTTAGTGATAATTTTGGAGTGTCCCAGAAAGCCTTTATATTGTGTGCAGGGGGGTGTCAAACACAAAAGCAGAATTTACTTAATAGACCTGTGGGACAGAAACACAGAGAAACACATGATCTGCTCTCGTGCAATGAGCTCTCGCATGCAAACTGCAGCCGAACATCAGAACGCCTGCAGATAATGATGCAGGGCAGATATTTCCTCGTTATGTTGATGTTGGCTTGGCCCTCCAAATTCTTTAATGCTCTCAACTCTGGATAAGTTTTAAGAGTAGTGTATGTCTGAACTTCTTTTTTCTCCCTCTTTAAAATATGTAAAGTATTTGAAATGTCTTATTTCCAAAATCTAATTTAAACTGCATGTAAATATTCAGTTTTAAAATCATAGATGTAATAATCAAAAAATAATAAAAATTCACATTTTGTAGGTAAGTTCAGAATAATATTTCAAGACTTGACTGACTGCGAATCTAAATTATTATGGTAATAATGCAAAAATCAATTCATTAAAGACATCCAATTAATACATCTATTTTTTTCTAATCTGTTATTATTGGCCTACAAACAAGATGTTGTCTTTTTTAATTGTTTTGCCAATTAGAAAATGTTTGCGTTATGTTATTGTTTACTGATCTACAGAACATATAGAATATAATGTACAGCTATCATAGAATAATTAAAAAAGAGGATTTTAATATCACTTCTTTTATTTTGTATTATTGCAAAACCACAAATGAGATTTTAATGTTACTTTAAATATGGTAATGAATGCTGCATGTTACTAGCCTCTGTACCATTCTCAGAGTTGATCTTAATGTTTTTAATTTCACCCTGCAGAGTCGTGAATAAACAAAATAACAGGATGCTCGTTCCTGTCAGGGGTCCTTTGCTGCATCTGACATGTTTTGTTGTCAGAGATTCTCTCGTGCTTCTTCAGACAAACACGAGGCTGCAGCGAAGGGTTTGTTTTTATCCCTTGGCTCTTGATCAATCATTTAATCTCTTTAATGGGCCCAAATCAAAACTAATGGTGCATGTAATAAGTGTTTAACTAAACAATGTGGACAGTGGGAGACTTAAGTGGTGCCTTAATGATTTTCTCTTAACTGAGCATGACAGTCCTAATGAATTTAGGGCTCCCAAACAAACTTTTGACAACTAATATGCAACGTTTGCCCCAAACAATGCCTCTTCTCACTACGACTGAATATCTGCATGTACTTTGCTCTTGCCACAAGTGCTGTGTTTATTAATACATTTATGCTAATACATTTGCATTTCATAAAGTGTAATAAAAGCATTTGCTAATCCGAGATAATTCAGTCACAGGGGGCTCTGCCAGCCTTGGATTTTAAAATGTGGGAAGTTTGGTGCCATCTTGTGGTGAAATTTTCACCTTTTAATTATAAATGCACTTTTATCTAATATGTTGTTCTAGCTATTTTTATTATTGTGACACCTAAATCAATTTTTGCTGTAACTAAATAAGAATTTAGCCACGTAAGATACTGAATTTTAGCCTTTACTGTATTCATACACAGATTATGGTGTGTTTGCTAATTGATTTCTCCTGCGGTACCACTACACACAATAGCTCCTTTATTATTCTCCAAGAGACTAGGTGTGATTTGATGTGATTATATTATTGTTTCATTGGCAATCTTTGGCAGAAGCGTGTCATTTAAAATCATAGCAGAGGTTAAATATCACCTGCTATGACAAATTATGTTACAGTGTGCACTATTCATAAAGTTACTACACATTAGACACTAAATACTTTACTTTAAATATTTAATCACTAGGCACTCTTTATTAAAGGTTTATAAGTTAAATCATTAATTACTGCTTTACTTATTAGTTTACTTATCAGTTAGTCTAAGACATTAATGACAACCATTCAAGAAAAATCCCTTTGGGCAGTCTTTATCATTTATTACTGTATTATCAATACAGTTATATGTGTAGGATATTTATTAACAAATGTAGGTTTCACACAGTCATCAAATCTAGAGTTATAAATGGTCAAAGTTGTTAATACATTGAAATTTGGATCAGACACTCAGGATAAATACCAGCTATAGATGTTTCACAGCCTGGAAACCAAATTATTCTTATTAATGGTTTAAAATGTTGTAGAAAGCATATGTAAACATTGGTCACAATTTATAACTCCTTTATTAAGGATGGCGACTACAAAGTGGTACCGAGAACACAGTCAGGAGAAACTAAAAAGACAGGTTCTGTGTTACTGGTCAACTGGAGGTATTTTGAACCGACAAGTAATGTGTGGAAACCACCGCAGAGCAACACTGACACCTGCTGGCCTCAGCCAGGTAAAGCCTCAGCCTGCACCACTGTGTCCCACTGTCTCTCTCTCTCTCTCACACACACACACACACACACACACAAACAAGCTTGCAGACATTTAAAAGCTCCCAGGTAGGACTGTATTTCATGTGGATAAAACCGTGAGTGGATAGTGGATCTCCCTCCAAGCTGAATGTGACCCGCCCCCCTCTCCTCCAGCCGATTGGTTCAGGCCAAAGCCTCGTACCCGGAAGTAGTAGTAAATATTGACATTGCTGTCAGCTGACTTCCATCCACCTGACAGCTATTAGCAAAACGCCACTGCTAATTTTCATTGTTGCAGACTTGTATTGCTATATCATATAAGTATAGGCTTCGTCTGTGGGCAGTGGTTTAGGTTTTTTTTAAGCTGCTCTTTCGCATTCGCAGTAAGTTGTCAGTTAGTTTAGCATTTCAAACATTTAGCAAGGGATTAGCTGGCTGAGCTAGCTGCGCCACAGGAAGCAAACCTTTGATTCAACTGCTAAAACAAACCAGGTTCATAAAAATGGACAAAATTGCTCAAGGTGAGTGAAATCTACAGCAGAGATATTATCTCATCGACGATGCTGACTTTTAAAGGCTTTGATCACCTGATTTGATGAGGTGCAGATAGATAGGAGTTTAAAGTTATTAGCTTTGGGAAAGGCATCAATGTTTGTTAGCTTGTCTTTTAAATGTAAAATGTCTACTTTCAGAAGCCTTTACACAGTAAATAATGAATGAGATGCAAAGCTGGGGATGGAATTAGGTTAATGATGATAAAATGTCACTTTTTTTATAGCCTTCAGGTTAGCTAACAACAACACACAAAACATGATACTAACTCGTCACAGTAATGTTCTGTTCTACAATACAATTGACTATGCTATAATGTGTCCTATCCTGTGTGTTTTTGTTGTTTAATCTGACTTTAATTGGAGCTGTGTTGGTCCTGTAGACGTGGGTGATATCCAGTCCCGACTGTTGGACCACAGACCAGTCATCAATGCAGAGATCCGGTACTTTGTGAGAGAGTTTGAGGTACTATGCATGCAATAATGATGCAGGGCTGTGGCCTAAACACTTTTACAATATTCATGGCACTACAATCAGCTATACACACACTTTTCACACAATCACACGCTGTGCTGTGGCTCACGCAAACCTTAGATATCCCTGTGGAGAGAGTCCAAAAAAGACTTCGCTTTGGTTTTAGTTGTTGTGTTTTTCATAATTTTTGTCCTGTGTCTGACAAATAGCTGTTACTTATAAGACTGCAGATCATTTTAAAACTCTATAATCACTTACAATTGTGAGGATGACTTAATACTATGCCCTTGGTGTTTGACTTGTGGGTTCAGGCACTCAGGTGGGCAAACACTTTTATCGTTCCACACCTCTATACATTTTGGGTCACAGATCAAGTAATCACTGATCACTGTAGGACCAGGATCATGCTGCTATCTTTTGTGCTTGAAATCTCAATGCCAAAAAAGGATTTCAACTTTTTTTATGTTATTTGTTTTTTACTCATTTCACTGGAAGCAACATGTTCAAACACAGTTCTCAGCTAAATTGCTTATGAAGCAAATGTTTTCATTGTGCTATGTGTTCTTGCTATGTGAGACAACCCTGAAGTTTCCTCTGCTGCTGTGTAGGAAAAACGTGGAAACAGGGAGAGCAGACTGCTGGAGAACCTCAACAAAATGGTGCTGGAGACAAATGAGCAAATGTTGCCTACAAATTTAGAGGCTATGAGCCAGCAGCTCTCTGGCATCTCTAAACGATGTAAGTCCCCTCTCTGAGATTCACTCTTAAGACTTTAAATAGCGCTAAACTTATGTAATTTCATGCTTGACCTGACATCAAATCAGACACTTGGATACATCGTCAGCAAAAATTGCAATTGAAGACGTTCGACAGCACACAATGTTTCACAGTACTTTGATTCCCTGTGGTTGTATGACACAAGAAACCAACTCTGACAAAACAATGGGGACCCTAAATGTATTCATGCATAATAATTTTGACTAGAAAGATTTAAGGATGTTTTTTTTTTTTTCTTTTCTCCCACAGTGGAGGCTGCAAATCACATGGCGGAAAGAGTCCAGCAGAGGGAGCTAGAGGCCCATCAGGTAAAAGCAAGGACTGGCAGCACAGGTGGACACAGTATCATAGTATGCAGATGCTGGGGGTGTTAATGATGTTGCGTCCTCTCCGTGTACACACAGCACTTGTAGGCTGCACCACAGTGAATCAAGATTGATGCAAACATTTGCACAAAACCTTTCTGAGACTTTTGTTGCATCTTGTCGTGTCCTTCCAGAGCACCCAGCTGCAGGCCAACATGCAGCGTTTGAAAGACGAGTGGGCAGAGTTTCTGAGGGAGCAGCAGAGATTAAAGGAGGAGGTGGATGAGGAGCACAACATGGCTGTGGGACAAGTCAGCACTCAGTACAGCGAAATGAAGAAGGACTTGACCAAGCTTTCTCCCCTCTGATCAGTGAATGTTTGTGAGGGTGCAAGTGAACAAAGACACTTATGATGTGAACACTTGTGTTTGTTATGGACGTGAGCGTCGGTTCAGCACGTGCACAACAAAGCTGTCGGGTTTGACCGATGTACTTGGTGGTTGGCATGAAACGGTTTTGCTCCTGCACAAGACTCTTCATTTTCCAAATCATAAATATGAAAGTGCGATTAACAATGTGGCATTTTCACAGGCCATCAAACTCTCAACTTTCTGTCTTTAGCACATGGAATTTTCACGGCACCTAAAAGGCCTGGAACGTGTCATTTTTAAACAAGCAAGCACTTGATTGTTCCTTGGCCGTGAAGTTTTCAACATTTCAAGATTTTTAATGGATGCTTGCCTGAAGGGTGCTGATGATAAATCTGCATCGGCGTCAAGCTGAAAGGAACCTGGAGTTTGGCACCGAGGCGAGGTATTCTAAGCACTGAAAACGAGATCATTAAATGTCAGGAAAGCCCTGCTAAGCAGGTGTGTATAAAGCACAGGCAAAGTGTTGTAGAAACGAGCTCAAACAGAACCGTGTCCGGAACAAACCATCCCTCACCAGCTCTCCTGTGTTTGGAACATTTGACCTCTGACATTAACTTCAAGTAAACCAACTGTCTATGAAGTAACTTTCATTATAAAAGGCCTTCGCTGAAACCAATTAGCAGCCGCAGCTGTTCCTCGTTTGCCACCTCGAATCTGATTGTAATAAGTCACACGCCCAATATATTCTTTGCTGTTTAAACAGATAAAAACATAAATCAGATTTTGTTTTCCTGGATTTGAATTCATTTCTGGTATGCATGAAAAACGTTTTCAGAGGTCGTCGTGCTTTGTGCTCAAAGTGTCTAAAATACACAGACTGATAAATAGAAACTCCAAGTGTTATATCTATTTGTTAAAGTGTAAATGCCCTCTTTTATTTAGTATTTGTAACAGCTATCCAGCAAGCCCAGTGATATGTAAAAGTGGTAATTTGAGCTACAAAAGAAGTGAAATTATGTGTGGGTCTGTTAATGCACTGTTTTGTTTTAGGGCCAGACCGTGTGGGTTGTTGGACAGGTTAATGGATGGGTGGGCATACTGGGCACATTCCTGGCATGGCTGAGAACAGAGTTCATCTCAGGCAACGTAATAGAACAAATATTTTAGATACCCCCCCCTTCACATCCCTACCACACACACACACACACACACACTCCTTGAAACTGCCCAGACACCTCAACTGTCAAATGTCCCATCTGGAGAAGCAGCTTTGGACTTCACATCATCCATCAGCCGAAGTAAAATAGAGTTTCTGTAAGAAAAATAAGAATAAAAACAAAACAAGTCAGCAGTGGAGTCCCTCCACAGTGTGACAACACAGCTGAAGTGAACTCAGTTCTGTATCCCCTTTCACAGAAGCTGCAGCTTTTTTTTTCCATTTTGGCTAGCAACGACCTGCTCTCATGCAAAATCCACTCTCTGGTTGCTCTGCCTGTGTCTGTGCATACATGAGTGTGTGTGTGTGTGTGTGTGTGTGTGTTTGTGTGTATGAGAGGGAGGCTGGCGTCAGAGCAGGACACGGTGGCCGACGTGTCATCAGAGATCAGAGAGGGCACGGACATGCCAGCAGATGTACGTCTGCATGTGTGTGTTTGTGTGCATGCCTTCCCCCCGCCTTGGTGACTGCAGCTGTGGAGACAGCCCATCATCGGCTAACAAGGAGCGACAATACGGAAACGTGGCCCACCTCTGCCAGCAAGGCACCTTTTCATCTGCCCTTGTTTATTTTTTGGGTTTTCGTTGGAAAGAAAGAAAAACAGTCAGAGTACACGAAAGGTCACCGTTAAAGTCGTACAAGCGTTAGCTTTTCATGAGCAGAGAGTCATAAGCTTACAGTTGATACTTTCTTAGCCTGATAAGCGCAGGATTTATATCTGTTATAATGACTTTTGACATTGTGTAATGTCAGCGTTAGAACATTTAGTTTGCTTTCTATATTGACACTAAGAATTCCCACACAGTAAAGGGAACACATAGAAGCTGTTCCTCCAGGACTAGACAACATAGGTGCACATGCACATCAGGGGACATGAGTTTGACCGGCTCTCTGGTTGCTGGCAGGCCAGCACCTTTCTGCAAAACCAGAAAATACCTGCCTAATGGCCAGGCTGAGGCAGTGTGGGATATCCAGCAGGTCTGAGTAACCTTCCCCCATTTTTAATTGAGGACTAGAGGACCACTGCAGTCAATAAAAAAAATGCTCAAACTAAATTGTCATGAGCAATCTGGGATTTAGATCAACGTGTGTTTGCAACAACAGGTTTCAACATTCATGGAAATGTTGCTTTTAAGTACAGGCTGAAAAATAAGGAAAGCCAGAGATCTCAGCATCTGGTCAAGTGATTGTTGAATAACTGGTATTGATCAACAGCCTTGTCAGTGCTGTATTTAGTTGCATGGAACAGGAAAAGTGTAATGTTTAGTGCTAAAGCTGTCATGCATTTTTAACGTGAATCTGGTTTGTCTGGACAGATAATGTGTCAGACATTAAGAGGAGGCTTTCCAGCATCCCATGTACTCGGGCTGCTGGCACGGAAACGCTCCCTCTACACAGACCAGAGCATTGAATCCAGGAAGATGACTCCATGAGCAGAATAGGGTTGGGCACTGGCTGAAAAATCTCCTGTTATCGTCCTTCTCAGCCTGCTGCCTCGTGCCTCTGGACCCTCAGTGATTTGTTTTTTTGTCTCCAGTGTGCATCAGAGAGCACTGTGTTCTTCCTGTTTTGGAGGCAGAGCAGTGCTCTGGGGCCATGGAGCTGCCGTTCTCTGTGCCAACATAAATGGTGAAGGAAACGGCAGCACCCAGCTGGAGCCCCATTGGGCAAGAGACAGAGATAAGGGGAGTGTTGGTTAATGCAATTTGATGCTCTGTCTGAAAAAGAGCTTTCCACGTCTATTGGAAAATAATGAAATATATTGCAAGGATTGAAATGTTAATGTTACATGTAATGAAGACATTCACTAAAAAACAGGATCATATTTTAGTAATTCATGTTCGAATGTGCCCTGGTTTATTAACCTACCATTTCCCATTGCATCTCAGTTTATTCAGCGTGAAGAGAAGTATTCAGACCGTTTACTTAAAAAAAAAGAACTAATACTACACTGAAAATACTGTTAAAAGTAATAGTCATCTGTGATCCCTCTGGGCTATTACACACAGCTGACACACATTGATTAAACTGGACTACATCAGTCTGAATGCTTACACATTCTGCTGAGAACATGTGGTGTGCAGACTTATATTTGACTCTAAATGTATACATATGAACTATCTAAGGCATATATTACTTATCTCTGGTAACCCATCTATATCTATATATATCTATATATATATATAGATATATATAGATAGATAGATATAGATATAGATATATATAGATATATGTATATACACACACACATATACATACACATATATATACATATACATACATATATACACACACATATACATACATATACACACACACACACACACATATATATGTATATGTATGTGTGTGTGTGTGTGTGTGTGTATATATATATATGTGTGTGTGTGTGTGTATATAATATATAGATAGATAGACACACACACATTTTGGGTTTGAAATGATCAGTAGGTGCAGAAACATTTTATTTTACTCACCTACTCGCTCTGTTTTTGTCAATGGAGTCATGTGGCTTTGGACCAAACAATAAAACAGATTTTAAAAAAACATTCATATATAATAATAATATATAATAATTAATCAACTGCCCATGATGCAGGTAAATCCCACCTAAATTATATAATATCTATATACAGGCTCACTTTGATGGAAACATTTTACCACAAACTTTGGCCTTGAGATCATAAACATACTATATTATTATTACACTGCACTGGATTGCATCAGTTTTCATGATTGTGTCCACTTTCTGTATGTAGCCAGTTACATCAATGTTTTTATCACCTTTCTCCACTGTGAACTCTTGTATACATCCTAATGAATGCCATTTGGTGTTTTTGTATACCCATTTGTGGATTCTTATCCTTTGGCTTCCTTATCAGGAGAAAAGGTACAACGTACACTTTTATGAGTGTCAGACAGGTCAAATGCAGCTCATTTTATGGCTTCATATATAAATGTCTATTCACTCTTCTTTACAGCTGCAGTTTCAAAACTAATAAAATACCAACAGAGCTTGAACTTCCTTGAAGAAACTTGAACTCAGAGGAGTGCTACAGTTTCTACAAAGCTGACAAAACTTGGCATCACTAAACATTTTCTTCTTGGCCCGATCACCTTTCATTTCAGTGGACTGATGAGAAAAAGCAGTTCTAAAAGGAACATAACTTCACTATTTTGTGCTGGAACAGTAGAAAGCGAGGAGGTACTCATTCACCCTTACTTTCCTGACAGCTTATGAGAATTTTCAGCCTCCGCATGCTCATTCTCTTTCTTTTGTGCTGCGTGATGGGCCCCTGTTACTCAATTGCTAAGGGGTCCAAAATGAAAATGCCAATGAACAAAAGCACCGTGCTTCCAAGTTAATAACTCCACATAAAACCACCCCAGGGAGTCGGTGATGGGTCCGGGGTGGATTGAAATGCAGGTGGTAATATGAATTCTTTGGCAATACCAAACGTTCACCCAGTGGATCACTAAATAGGAGAGGGAGAGCTCTCAAAGCTGCAGTAAAACGAATTAAGAAATTGATATTTCTCTGAGGGAAAGTTGCAAGGAATGCTGGATAGTCTCATACACTGGCAGTGTAGAAAATGAGCACTGGGTGGCACATAAAAGTAATGATTGGAAAGAAAAAGGATGGAAATTAAACATCCCACCTTTTGCCATAAATGCCAGTGCTCACTTATTAGCAAGCACTGATATGCTCCCTGGTGAGGGCAGACACGGTAACATGTCAGTTTTTATTCAGAACAGTGAACAGCGTCAGTTCTTTAACCAGATGTCTTGATCAGATCAATCTCAGTTTGAAAGACACACACTCCACCGCCATCTTTTGTGCAACAGAGGTCTAATTAGCTGAACTGTGCGTGACGTTCAGCGTCTGTTCAGTTTCATCAGACAGCCTTGCTAATACAACAGCTCGGTGTTCCTGCCAGGTCCAAGAAACACAGATAAGAGTCCAGCAACAACAAACACCTTCCTCAGTCAATCACAGGGCAAACAATAGCCAGAGAGGACGCGGAGACCGGCCTGTCATCGGCCAGTGACCACCAGCAGCAACAAAGCTTGTTGTCGTCTAGATTCCTGAACCGTAGAGGAATGTCTGGGTTCACTGCCAACCACATACCTTCTCAATGGCTTTGATTTTCCCTGTTTTCTGTACCAGGCAGGTATTTTCTCCTGATGTTATCTTTCTTTGACTGTTGCAGCTTCAATGATGCTGAACCAGAAAATAATCTCTTACCGCATTCAGGAAGTGAGTAAAATCTGATGTTTGGAGAAATACAGGGAGCAGAAACAAGCTATAGACCCAACACTGACATATTATCACCTTTTTTCAGTCGACAGCTACTCATCCTGCAGATGTGAAGCATCATTAGCATTCATTTGGAGTCGTGTCCCTGTCCACTCCAATGGAAGTCCAACATTAACACTCTTCTAGCTGGTTTTTGTCTCCAGCAGCTCCTGAGGGAAATACCTGGCCCTTTAGCTGCTCCATCCTCTATTATGTTCATATTGTGTTGCTAACTTTGGTGGACGTTTGATGTGCGATTTTAGAGCTTCTTTTTTTTTACTTTAAACAGCTGCCTGTTGCTATGACAGCTGTGAGAGTGAACCAAAACAGTAAAGTTGCGGGCAACAAAACAAAATTGTGAGCTGAAAGACGCTGAACAGGATTGTAGAGCTAAAGGAAATGGCAAAGTCAAGCAACAATTCTTTGTGAGTCTGTCTCCTTTTCATACACAAGTAGTCATCTGATCAATTGTAAATATGAAAATATAGATTATAGCC
The DNA here is from genome assembly GCF_042242105.1 of Pempheris klunzingeri. NCBI lineage: Eukaryota > Metazoa > Chordata > Actinopteri > Acropomatiformes > Pempheridae > Pempheris > Pempheris klunzingeri. Next base: position 7,789,140 of record NC_092032.1, on the reverse strand, counting down.
ACTTTAAATCTTCAGCTCATTGGATGTCCAGTTAGAACAAGCTTCAATTTACCAAACTTTGTTACTGACCTTCCTGCCAGCTCATTGCACTCTAGATTTACATCCTGCCTTGAAATGTTCCTGTTTTGACATTATGAAATAAAGGGTATGATTTAAATGTAATCCTCTGGTCATGAGAAAACCATTTGCTGTGAGCCTTTTTGATCAGTTATTTATAGCTCTTTGTCTGTGTATTGATTCAAGGAAATAAGTCATGGAACAGAAAGGAGAAAGGTAAGCAATATGAAGGATGATTCAAGCCATCGGTGATTGAAGTAACAGAGATGTTGAAGTACACAGTATTTAAAGGAAAAAACTCTGAATGTTGAAAATGAAACACTCAAAGTTTCCAAGCATGTTGTTCATCAGTTCAGTATTCAGTGTATGTTCCTGAATGTGACATTGTGAGAACTTAACTCTCACTCTCTCAGGGCTTTTCCAAAGGAATATTTTCAGTCTCAGTAGTTTCAGTATTGTTAGGAATCCTATAAAATAAAACTGATATAGCTGTAAAAGTCCAACTAGTCAATAAAATCAGACACCATTCTCAGTGTGAAGGCACAACAGGTGGTTTCCAGATTTGGACAAAATGTTGGCAGCCACAATTTTCACTGATCGGCCCAATTTACTGTCAGTTACCTAAAGTCTAGAGAAAGTAATGGAAGTCCAGGCCAAGACATAATCTTCACTTTCATCTATGTCTTTAGTAGAAGTGTACCCTTAAAATCTAATTATTATTGCCACATTATTGTCATGTAAACTAGAGGAAGACAAAGGTGAATTGGCCATAAATGACAATAATCACTCTGATTTCTTTCAGTATAGACAGTAGCTTTTTGGATGGCGCTCTGTATAAAAGACAAATGATCTTAAAAACAGGATTATCCCTGAACATTTCTGGGAGGCTAAGACAAGCTGACCCAGAAGTGAACATGTGACAAAGCTAACTAAGCATAACACTCCTTAAAAAATACTTATGTCCCATTTTCTATTGGACTCAGCACAGTGGAATTTCTCCCCTGCCCTGTCTCAGAGCAAGCCCTTTGCTCTCACTGAATGATCTCATGATGAGATCTCCAGGGAGCATCTAATATCCCACCTACCTCAGCCCCTGAAACCCAATAAATCAATCAGTTGTCCTTAACAAGGCTGTGTGTGCGTTACCCATTCAGGAAATAGAGAATCCCTGCTGTGGATCACAGCTAAAAAACCATCCTGACTGACAGAACAATGAGGGAGACAGGAGATGGAGGAACAAGGTGCATGTGTGAATGTGTGTGTGATTTTTGTGTTTGTGCGTGCGTGCCTGTGTGTGTGTGTGTGTGTGTGTGTGTCTGTGTGTGTAGGATTTTTAACAGCTCCAGCCCATGAGCCCCCATGTGAGTGTGAGTCAGCCTCTCGTCCCGGCTTTCTCCAGGGACGCCCGTGCTCTTGGCAGAGGAATGCATGGGAGTGGGCTCCTTCAATAAAGGCAACTCTCTTTCAGGGCCCCGGGACGGCCCTGGGCTTTACTTTTCATCGTTTCCCTCCCCTGTCTCTCTAAACCCAAGTGGGCTGCTGCTTTTGCTACTGCTGCTGTTTCGTTTCAAGTGTAATGGCTTTACCTTGAGGCCCAGAGAGAAAGGCTCAGAGGAAGGGAGGAGTCCAGAGCTAAAATTATGAGTCACCTACTGCATGTTAAGCACTGGGTGTCATGACATCTTGTTAGAGCTCAACGTGGCCTTTCAGCAGATAATGTCAAATCACATATTCAACCACATAGTTCTAAATAAAAAGCTAAAGGGCTGCTTGGATCACCTCAACTATAACACACACCTTTGAGTGGTATTGATCTTCTCATCTAACTTTCAGCAAGAGAGCCAATAAGCGAATTCCCCAAAATGTCAAACAATTCCTTTTAAAGCTGAGGAAAGACAACAGTCTAACTACCATCCACTTGGTCATTCTGAGGGAATTGCCAGCATAATGAATCTGCAAAATTTCCTCATTAACACCTTCCAAGCTTTTGCTACCTCTCTTTCAATGATCCATTTAAAAGCATAAATTCAAACTTGCACTCATTGCACTGCACCCAGTAGTGTTGTTGAGGTCTAACAGATGTGTGGCTGGAGGACGACTAAGCTTTTTGACAGCTCATATGGGGAGAACAGAAAGTGAGGGAGGGTGGGAAATACAAAAAGAGCAGAAAAAAAAGACATCTGAAGAAGGAAAACCTTCAAAAGGGAGGCAAAAGAAAAAAACCAAGAAAGAAGAAGTCAAGTTAAAAGGACAGCAGATAAAGCAGGAGAGCCACTACAGAAAGCAAATGGAGGCAATGACAACAGTAAGGACTACTGAGAGAGGAGAGGAACCAAGATGAGGAAGGGGGACGACAAAGATGGGATGGGAGGGAAAGACCCAGGGAAGGGAAGACTGGTCCCTGGCCTGCAGTTCAAAGCAGGCGGTGAGCAGCAGCTCCAGGCCGGCCCTCCCAGCACCTGCTGCTGCGCCACAGCCAAGTGAAACACATTATTCCAACAGACGCACTGCTTAATGGCTTCTGTGGAGAGACCTTTACCGGGTCCATGACTGCCTCTGCAGACGCTCAGAGGAACAGGCCGCACTGACACACACACAGACTTCCCAATACTCACTGCTTACACAGGGTGACACATCCAGGAGAGCACACACACACACACACACACACACACACACACACAGGCATAACTTTCCTATGTGTGATCCACCAGATCGTTTTATTGCACATCTGTTCAAGAGTGGACAAATCCAGACACCTGTCAGAATCATAAACTCACTTAAAGTACCCACGGATTGATGAAGCATGCAGACAATAAAAGACATTTTACAATCAAACATAAACACCTGCTTCAAGCATTGTGCCCCCAACTGCCCACACTAATGCAGCGCTCTGTTAAAGGGACCTGGGTTATTGTTGGACCCAAGTCAATATTGAGCGGAGAACAAATCATCCTTGGAAAAACAGTAAACATCTGTTTTGTGACTTGGCCACCTCTCACTGGCAATGTCAGCCTGACCTCAACAAGGCTGGGCCCCTTTTACATTTTCCATGAGAGCAAGCAGGAGTACCAGTAAGTGGGTGACAGCATCTGTAATTTCTTTTTCTTTTTTTTTCTTCTTTCTTTTCAAAAAGCGGGGAAAAATAAAAACAAACCTTGACGCAGTGAAGGCAGGTAGTAGGGTGCTCTTAACATGTCTTGCATTATATCCAAAAAGAATAAAACCACGGACAGTCTTTATATACGGCTTTTGCTCAAGCAAAGTGAAGCCTCATTGGTTATTGACGACATTTATGACTCGTCTCATATGAAATATTGTCTGCTGAAATATCACTTTAGAGCCCTACTTTCCTTGTAGCTTAAAGCCTTCATGGCAGCCACCTGATTTGTAGGTTGTCAGTGGTATTTAGATGCGTATTTAGATGTAAGAGAAACCTTGTGTATTCTGCGCTTGGGCACAAACGGCGTGTGATCCTCCAGTGGTCTCGGTAGGGAGAGGTTCTATTTCGGAGGCTGGGCCCGGCTACAAAGTAGCACCCGTGGAGCTGGTGGCATGTTAATGTCTTGCTCAAGGACACTTCAGCAGAGTGGATGCTTTCCAATGTGTGGGCTTCAAGGAGGTCTCTGATGTATTTATACTATAATATTAATTTGTGTGAGCACGTACCGTTTGATTATGCTATGGGGGATAGATTAATATTTCACTAAACCCTCCTTAAAACTGGATTTAAACATCTAAATCTATCTTGACAGAATGTATTTTAATGACGGTTAATTAGAATGTTAAAAATATTTAGTACATGTCAACATTTCCCAAAAAGTTTCCTAAATTCTCTATCGCATGATATTTGGCTGAGTTAGAAACTGTGGTGATAGACTAAATTGGCTGGTCTGATCTGGAAACACCAGGATGTCCATGTCATTTTCCCTCTTCTCCCATGCTCCTCATTCTCTACCTCCATCTCCCTCTTTCTGCCTCACCTCAGCCCCCTCACGATCTGGCCAGTACATCCTGATGGCTTTAACAGCAGGAAGTGGGGCTTTTACAGCGAACGCTCTGGACCAAGGAGCCTCTGAGAGAAACAGAGTCCAAGTCCAGGTGGGTCCTGTCACCACCTGCCATGTCTCACCTCAGGCGACATGTTCGAATTACAGTCTTGTGTAACTTCTTTTATTTTTGAGACACTTGTTGACACAGATAAGAAAGAAAAACCCTAAGTCTTGTGACTCTTGAATTGTTTGGTACTAAGAGCACTATTCAGTCTCCCAGACATTTTTAATCAATTTTTTTTCTGCCAAAAATAACAGCTGAAATTAAATCAAATTTAGCACTGAGAAGATGACCAACGATGGTGAACTATAGGAAGAGCCTGCACAACAATCATTCTTTGCCAGGAAACCTAAGTAATAATCATAATTGACCTAATGAGGATGCACTAGATTAAAAGTTAAAGGTCCCATATTATGAAAGATTTACTTTATAATGCCTTTTCAACAGAAATGTTTCCTCGCTGTGTCCAGAGACCCGCAGACCCTGAGAAAAGACCATCCTCCCTCTTCCTCCTGCTCCACCTCTCAGTAAATGTGTGAAAACACTACTTAGATTTTGCTCCCTTTATGATGTCATAAGTGGATCTCTTAATCATGTGACCTCCTTCAGCAGACTGACTCACCCACTGAAAACCTCCTGAATCCATCTCACTATCTGCCATTGTTTTTGCCTCACCAATGCCAGCTCCCGCTCACAGATTGTTCTGTTCTTCTGAAGAACAGCAGCCATGTCTGCTATGAGAAAAATAATGCAAGCAAAAGCTTTCAGTTAACTGAGCGACACATCTGGTGAGCTTAGCCAATCTCTAGCTTTGTCTGTGAATGAATTCATGTGCTTTATTTACACATAGTCCTGTATCATAACCATTGAACACCAGGTCTTGAAATGTATGTATCACTGCCATTGTCAGGAAAACATTTTTTTTTTTGCAGGAACATGTTTATTCTAAAACAACAGCAATTTCCAGTCACACCTGTTTACAGCGTCTGCGTGGAGTTTCCAGGAGTGAGTACACAGGCCTTGTGGAAAATGATGGTAACTGCAACACTGTAGATACCTCAGGAGACTTGGCACGGCTTTAGTCGTCCGCCTGGATCCAGCAGAGAGCAGCAGAACATAAAAACACTTGGGATACAGTGGGAGTTGTCATGGTGATCACAACCACAATAACCATTTCTCATATCCTTCCTCCTTCATTTAACTGATTTCTTTCGTTCGTTCTTTCACCTTTTATCTCCACCATTCTCTCCCTTTCTCTTTTTCTGCTCTCTCACACTCTTACTTCCCCTCTCCCTCTTTTAGCCACCCAGATGAAAAGTCAAGGTGCTTTCCGATTTCCATCCCTTGACGTTTGTTTCTGGAGCTGTTCCAATCATGTGGGAGGGCCTTTTCCCCACTGTCTTTTCCCAGCACAGGTGCCTGCCGCCGTGGCTGGAGTAAGCTGTCTGCAAATGACATTGGTTCCCCTCCGTTGGTCACATCCTGTGTCCGGGATATGATACCGCCATGAGTCTCTGTGTTCCTAATGGAAACACGTCTGGTTTGGATTGCATGATGTCCACTTGTGGGAAGACAGCGCTGAAAGCATTTCTACAGGAAGAATTAGTGTTCAACGAGGTAATTCTCATATGTTTGTGTGACAGAATTAGATTTGGTCAGAATTAGCCTCTGAAATACACCAGAAAGTTAAAGGTTTTCTCAGGGTGTTCCTTGGCAGTGTCAAAAAGCAGACCTCAGTTTGAAAGATACTGTTTGGAGAGGGAGTCTCCAGCTGTTAGAGAGAAGGGTCAATATTGTTTCTGCAATTTATTCAAATTTTATGATGATCAAGTTGAAATTACTTTGTAAGGACTTTCGTGTTCAGTTGTGAGAGAGTATAAATGTGTCAGGGCAACATTTAAAGCAAAATCTTGGGAAATGTGCATATTCGTTTTCTTGCCAACAAGATTGGTACCACTCACAGGCACGTGCATAGAAAATAAGCCTACAACTAGCAGCCAGTTAGCCTATCTTAGCACAAAGACTGGAAACGGATAAATAAGAGTACAAAAGTTTAATGTTATTACTAGACATCATTAAGGAAAACTATTTGGAAATAGTTCATATTGCTTATTTTAACATTCAAGAACCTAGACGATCAAAGAAAAGTACCTTCTCTATATGCTGAATTCATATCTATTCGTTCAGCTCTGATAGGAGCACGGTTTCATTCAGGAAAATGTACTTATATAAAGCAGATCATAGTGACACATCATGCAGGAAGTCTCAGCATACTTCCTTGAGTTCTAGCTCTCTCTCTAAGCTCAGTAGCCTAGAACAATATCTAACTATAGTATGGACTGTTTTTAACTTCACACACACTGCTCCTTTCTGTTATTCTCCATCTCTCAGTTCTCACTTTCACCCCGTTTGCCACCTGCCGACTCTCAGCCACTAACTTCAGGCAATTAAGAAAATAAACACAATGTCTTCAGGTCCCCAGGGTCCATTAATCTTTCTTTTTCCTATTACACCATGCTGTAGCTGGCCTGGCAAGGTGCCTGGCCATCAACAATGGGTAACCAGTAGACACCCACAACTATGCAGCCTCCACTTCATCAGGCAAAAAGTAGAATGTGTCAGCAGCAATTTGGTCATATTTACCATAGCTATATGACATGTTGAGATTAAATAGTGATGTGTGGTTATTGGCTTGCCACGGTAACAATAGAGCCCCTTTGGGAGCGTTGGGCCTGTGTGTAGATGTTATTTATAGTGTGCAAAACTCAAGGAAAATATTCTCATATATCATTTTTCACCTCCAATTAACTGTAAAGGCATTTTTGTCTCACTGAGTGAGCAACGGCTGGAATGTGAGAGCGTAGCAAGAACTGTGGGTCACGAGTGGATGTCAAGGCCATTTTTTGATATAATAGCTCAAATAAACTTCAGAGGGTGGGAGTTCTCATACTGCCATCATGTCAACACAGTGGACTGTGTGTGGAAATCAGAGCAGGAATATGATCATTTCAGTCATAACAGTTGAGAAAAAATACCTTTGATATGAAATGAAAAAAGTTCAAGAGGGCAGCACTCAGTGAGTTCTTTCACACATATGGGTGAACTTTTTTCAAGGAGAATACATTTAGGAAAATACGTCAATTCACACCAATAGCACTGTTAGAGTAAATAAATGTGTCAGGGTGAAATTTAAAGCAGTGACGTTTTAGGAAATACACACTTTAGCTCTTATGCTGAGAACTAGATGAGGATGAATACCACTTTTGTGTCTCCCCATTAAAAGTAAGGCTGCAGCCAGCATCCCATTAGCGTAGCTTAGCATAACTGGAAGCACAATTTGACATAAATATGAACCTACATCTAACAGCCGGTTTGCTTATGGACAAGGACGAGCTTTCAATATTGTCATCTAACTATCTGCAAGAAACTGAATTAGCGTCTCCCAAACTGTAACCCCTTGGCTATCATGATGTAGCCCATTTATCCCTAAGCAATTTTGGGAAAGGCCCCGAGTTCTTAAATTCACTGTCTTTTACCTATTTAAATGTTTACTTTAGTTTTGAGTCCCAACGTGAACTTTAATTACCACTCAATACTGAATTACTACAAACTATGAATAAATATACCTTACCTTTGATTGCTGCTACTCCTATAATAAACCTTTTAAAACACACTGGTATTTACCTCTAAACCTCTTACACACTTAAGTAAATGAATAATCACTCATATGACATGAATCAGTTTAGAAAAATTAGAAAAATAAAGGACAATGACAACAAAAATCATCTACGGCTTCATCTCTTTCGGATAATAGTTCCAAAAAAACCAACAATATTCCCCTTCAATGAGAATTAATTCAAACCAACTCAACATTACCTTTACAGGTACCTACATGCACACTTGACCCAGATGAGGTGGACCCACACATTCACACTACCAGCCAGCAGATCTTCTTTTAAACCCGTTGCAGGCCTGATAAGATGCTTGTGAGCGGAGTGACCCAAAACTAATGACCGTTTCACTCCGAAGACAAAACAAAATAAACGTGTGGTACCTCATAGAATAGTTCTGAGTTAAATCTGTGGTAAATAAATACCCGCGTTTTCCAGTGATGCTGCAGATGGCAGGTTTCCTGGACTGGAGCAGTCCCGCTCCCTCACGCCTTCTCCGCGGTAGAAGGACCTCTGGAGGTGGACTTGAAGCTCACTGCGCTGTTTGCAGAATCTTCAGGGTTTCCTCGTTGAAAACGATGTCCTAAGAAGCCTTTTTTAAGAAAGCACAATTAGCTCTACTGTGGCTAAAAGTCCATTCACTTTGCTAATGAATGCTAACAATTTAGCTAACATCACAGACTACACACACATGGCGCTCACCCGAACACTTGAACAACTGTCCGACATATCACGTCGAAATGTCTCCAGCTGCTCCCGTGAAACATGTAGGAAAAGTCCTCACACAGACCATCGTGTTGAAAGTCCAGAGGAAACCGAGTTTCACACAGTTCTTCTAGTCGCGACTTGTTCAATCAAGTGACATAGAACCGTCAAGCACCTTCAGATTACCTGTACACTTCCGGTACACACCCTGTCAATCATCTCACTCAACCAATTAAGAACCAGTATTACTGTTATGCTCAGATACCACTTCCTCTTAGTATCATGAATTCTTCAAAATAAAACAATGTATTTATAAAATAAACTATCTATAACCAAACATCTGTGCTTTTTAACACTTATTTATTGCATTGAATGTTTTTAACCCTTTATGAAATTACTTTTTAACTAAAACACATACTACAGCTTTTAACCTGGCTACAATGAGAAAATGAATCTGTCTTCAGGCGCACACCCATGGAAACAGGATTTCTGTATTTCTATACCTGCCACGGGGAGGCCAAAAAAATCAGTTTCTACCAGGTTCTCTCTCTGCAAGTGAGGTCACAGCCAAAGGGTGAGACATGTCAAGTTCTGTAAAGACAAAGTATGTTTGAGTTTTTACACCCGAAGGTTAAAGAGCCCCTCTTGTCAGCCTTGAGGTCAATGTAGCATCATCTATCTCTGCGAGGGAGTCTCTTACAAGTATATTGCTTCTCCATTGAAGGTTTGTATTCCCTGTGGACAGAATAATCTGTGTGTGTGTGTGTGTGTGTGTGTGCATGTGTGTGTGTGTGTGTGCATGTGAGCGTTCAACGTTGGAATTTCAATGGTCGTCAAGGGAACAGCAGGACAATCTCCTGACACAAGTACGGACACACACATGCACACACACATCTACACACACAGTCCTTCATAAACACCTCAGCCTGTTACATATATATCTAACTTCAGACACCGGCTGTGCATGGTAGGATCATTTTCACCCACTTTTAACGTACAGACCTTTAAGAGGACCTGTTTTTATGAAAGAGCTGTGACAGTCTGGAATAGTGTTATATACACTACCATAGAGCCGCTCTGGGCACCACCTCTGTCTGTTTCCATGCTGTAACCTCTTCCTCCTCTCTTCCCACTCTTCCTGTTGTCCAGATGAAAGGAAAAAGGGGGATGATTAAAGAGAAATACTGTACATGTGAAGGCTGTCTCCATTTGGTTTCGTGAAATCATGACTATATTAAAAGCGAAGAGGAGAGGAGAAGGGAGTGTTTGCCAAAGAGCTGTCAATCCATGCAGCCAGCAGGAAGGCTAACTTGCTACTCTGGGAACCGGCACACACACAAACACGCTCCGTCGTGGGAAAAGATGCTTGATTTATACACACTGTCTGCCATTACGCCAGGTTACAGCTCCCACGAAAGGCACTATTTATCCAATGTAATAAATTGGATTAATTATATTTGCCTTAAATGTTCTCACTCTCGAGCATCGTTTCCATCATTGAGGGGGCAACTGTGACTCATATCTGACCATCAGTGAAGAAAACCAACAGTCCATCTGTCATCAGAACCTGCAGTGATGTGAAACCTGAACTGTCGTGTCCGTATTTTTTCAGTCTGAGCCATACGCTAACTTTGTGTTCTTTTAACCCCGAGTGTATTTTCATAATATTTCATCTTTTCATGGATGTCTTAATAGATTTACACCTTTGGGTATTCTCAGAGTGGCCGGTTTGTTCTAGGAAGACAGCCTTAGGTGTGAAGGAAACTTAGACTGCCTGCCAAAGCTTTGCAGTCGACCAGAACTCACTGGACCATTTATAATCAACCAAATTGGCTTTTCCTTACTCTACCAGAGGTGAACAAACTCTCTTAAATGTCTCTTAAATTATATCCTAATGACATTTTTCTCATTGAGCCTCCTAGTATGACTTCATTGGCTTACCTTTAGCATTTAAAGTGATATTTCACTTGTGAAATTTTGTTAACTTCCTATTCATCATCGTACATATGGCGTAAATGTACTTGTCTGTGAGAAGTTACATAAAGTCATACATAATATAAATGGGGATGTGATCACACGAAATTGCAAACTTAATGATGCAACATTTTTTATGTCAGTCTTTCCTGGACTATGTGGCTCCATTGTGTTTCAATCAGTTGTTCAACATATATTTTAGCACAAACTACAGACTTAGAATAATGTCAGATCCAGTCAAGACCAAGTCCAAACACACAAATCACCTATTTACTTCTCTAGGGCTTTACAGTCAGTCCATGTGGTGCACATGACACCCTCTATTATTAGACCCTGGATCCAGACAGAAAAAATAACTTTAACAACTAAAAGCAAATGAACTATATTCTAGTGGCACCACAAATCATTAAAAGTTGGTATTGTCTTTGACACACAACAGTCTAAACGTCTGAACTCTAATAGTATTTTGGCTCATCTAAGACAGACAGGTGGGAGGCTCCACTACTTCAATATCTGACTCATCCTGTGTATTCTCAGTTCACCCATGCAATACTGGAGTTTCCTGTGCAATATCGGACTATCTGACTGTTGAATGTATAAACACCTCTTATATTGTGCACATTTGTATTATATTTTTCCTCATATTCTGTATTGTAAATATCTCTATTTCATATATTATGCACCAATATGCCAAAGCAAATTCCTTGTAATGTAAAACTTAATAAATAAACCTAATTCTGAAACATTTTCAAACTACTTGCATAAAAAGAGCTTTTAGATTTTGCTGATCAACTTAAAAGTGCGGGTATAGTTTCAGCATTGAAATCTTTGACCTTATAACTTCTGTGGACACTTTCCCAGAGGAGTGAGTGACACTGAAGTGGGTTCTGCAAATAACCAACACAACATACAGATAAAATGAATACCCTCTGACTGATTCAAGTCAGAAGTCATACGGGAATAAAAATCATGGGACAAATGCACATGTGCACACACCACTGTAGGAATAATGCACAGTGTGTTCTTTACTTCTCTTAAGAGATAGTATGCATAATTTCCACTTAAGAGAGGTCGCATTTACACACCGCCACACAAAGAATGGCACTTGTCTGAACCCGTCAGGTCGGATGGAGCTGCAAAGCGCTTGCGGGCTGCCACAGATCTACACATCATCTCCTGTTTGCATGCCCAGCTGCAGTAGCAGGAATCCCCACATGCATGTGTCCCATCCACAGTCCACATTCCTTTAAAGCGAGGCTGCCAGAGGGGCGTGCACGGAGAGAGTCGCTCTTTTCACACCAGCAGGGACACTGTGCACCCACCGAGAGAGACTCACCATGGCCTCAGCACTGAATTGCACATCTTTTATGTTGTGTTTTACTTCTTTTTTGTTACTGATTGCCGGTGTGTTTTGCGACGCTGATGCAGAGGAAGATGAGCATGCCAAGCATACGTACACGGTGGAGATGTTCAACGAGGCGGTGCCCACTGCACCCCACTTTGTCATGTTTTACGCCCCATGGTAAGAGAGTAGTTATCACGCTTTTCCAGACGACGCTGAATAAATGCATTAGCAGTGACCTTTGTCTTTCTTTAACACCCCTCCCCATGTACGCTGAAAATAGAAAAAATGGCTGTTAAAGTGGGATTAGAGCTAACCGGCAAGTTAGCAAACAAGCTAGTTAGCAGGCAAGCTAGTTAGCTACCTAGCCACGTCCGTTTAGTCTAACGGTGTCTTTAGCTTAGCTGCTAACTAGCATAGCCAAACAGTTAGCCAACAGTTGAGCGAACTGGTGCACTTTTCACAAGGGCCTCGGTGCTAACAATGCTAGTAGCTGTTGAAATGTAGTTGAAAACTTTGTAGTGGACGCTGAATGGGGTGAAGTAGTGAACACGGGTTGAGAAGCTCTGTTTATTCTCGGTCAGTGCAGACAGATGCGGTAACAGTTTAGTGTGTGTAAGTTGTAGTTTGTGGAGCTGTGCTTACGTGGCAAGCACTGATTGACTGGTGTTATGTCAGCGGGTCCAAAGATGGGATCCACGGACCCCCAGAGGGTCCTTGAGAGGGTATCAGAAATAAAATGAGTGGTTTAACTCCGATCATTGCAAAATTTAATGTAGATAGAATAAGGAGAGGGAAAGAGAGATCAAGACAGATTGTATCTGAGCACTGGATGAATCCTCTGTCTTTTCAGATGCTCATTGTGGACTCTGATTGTTGCTTTGGCTTTTCTTTGTCACTTTGGCCTAAATATCCTGTTACTACAACAAAGCAGTGTTCCCATCAGGTTTCACGTTATTTGGCTGTAGAGGACGGGATAGACAATAGTCTGCTCTCATTTGTTATTAAAATACTTAATGTAACTAAAGCTCAGTGTGGCTTTCAGTGCCACCTAATCATGAGTTTGATCTGGTGTGTAGGAAGCATGTTTCTTTTATTATTTATTATCTTATTATTATCTCATTCAGAAGAGAGGGGATAAAAGTGTTTCAGTAGTAGTGGAAATGTCCATAACCACAATGAACCTACATATCATCTTTATCACGTGGACAGTAATGCATACAATACCACATTTCCTTAGAAAGTGTGATCAGTTCAGAGAAGCTATGTGCAAAAGTAAAATGTATTCGACCAGGCCAAAATATGTAAAAGCTTTACGAATGTCTCATGTAGTGCACTGACTGTATCTCTACCTCTGTTGTGTTCTAGGTGCGGCCACTGCCAGAGGTTACAGCCGGCATGGAATGAGCTGGCAGACAAATACAACAGCATGGACGAGCCCCCAGCGTACGTGGTAAAAGTAGACTGCGTCCAGGACACCAAGTTCTGCTCCAGTGTCCACGGAGTCAGGGGCTACCCAACGTAAGTACTCATCACTTGTCATTTCATATTGATTCATCGGCGTGCATCAGACCAGCCGAGATGTTTCAATCAACAGCTGGAACAAACACATCGGCTTTTCCATGTAGGATAAAAACAACTCTTACAACATAGGAGTAAACAGTCCTTTTCATCACTGATTGACAGAGACGTCGCGTGACCTAACCTGCAGTGACCTCCATTTAGTTAAATATTCTGCTATTATCTTAATGAGATCCTCTTAAATTTTGGATGGTGCTGACTGTGTACTGTGCCTGCACACACAGCAGTCACTGGATAATGATTGACAAAACTTTTATAACCGAAAATTGCAGGTTCCTTGTGTTTGTAATGATGATTGAATGGAGGAGTTAGAAAATTGTGTGTGTGTGAATGAATCATTGAGTTTTTCTTGTGAAGCCTCAGACTGGAATCACAAGTCTCTCATGCCATCAAACCTTTTTCTGTGTTATGTGTAGGCTGAAGTTGTTTAAACCAGACCAGGAAGCAGTTAAGTACCAGGGGCCCAGAGATCTACAGTCTCTGGAGACGTGGATGTTGAAGACCCTCCAGGAGGAGCCTGAGGTGAGTTGCGTTCTCCCAGTTAACACCATGTTTATTATTGATCGTGTTATATTGTAAACCACAGTGTAAGAACGGTGGTGTTCATAGATTCTGGTTCTTGTGTCTCCTCCAGGAAACAGAGAGTGAACAGGAGCCTCCTAAAGCGCCAGAGCCCAAACAGGGCATGTATGAGCTCACTGCTCTCAACTTTAAGGCCCACATAGCCAAAGGTAAAGATCTAGCAGAACATCTATAATGTTTCATGAAAGTGCTGATGGCAAATGAATAGTAAACTTCATCTTGATTTCTGCAGCTGCATCCTGCCTGCACCAGATAATTAGTTTCTGTTGCTCTCAGTTGTACTTTTAGTTCTCAGTAGTGTTTCTGGACCCCTCGTTAGAGAATGGAAACACTTCATTGCCTTGATTGACATAACTGACATTTCAACACGGGTACCTGAGCCACAATCCACAGCGTCAGTCAGCTCGAACCAACTGTATAACACTTCTCTCCTGTCACATCACGTTTCTGGATTTTCAGACAACAACTGCAAAAATAAACAGCGCCCACGATAATTGTCTCGTTGAAATTGCGGCTCTCGAGCTGCGCTGCAGTTGAAATGTTTTGGTTTTGAAGAAAAATAAATGATTTCTTGTTTGGAGACGTAAAAGGCAGGATGTGACATAGTCATATTTTAAAACGGGCTTTATTGGTCCCACCTTCACACCTTGGCAACAGAGCTGCAATAAACGTTGTGTAATTGGGGGCATATAACCTCTGTTAGAGGTGTATATTTTCATTTACAGCAGACTGTAATGAGTTTGTAGTGGAATCAGCTTTTTATATGGCTCCATTGATTCCAAAATCAGAGCACAAATGTGTTCGGCGTCCCTTTAGCGCAGAATTGTGCTTTTGTGTGGAATCATGTCCAGGCAGAAATTAGTACTTTTCTTATTGTTCTCTTGTCCGTTTGTGTTTAATTCTCTCGGTAGTTATCTGAAGTTTCTTTTTTCTAACACCGCTTTTCTGTTCTTGCTTCAGGTGCCCATTTTGTTAAGTTCTTCGCCCCATGGTGCGGTCACTGCAAAGCCATGGCCCCAACCTGGGAACAGCTGGCCACCACCTTTGAGCACTCTGATGATGTCAAGATAGGAAAGGTCGGTCCTTCAGATTGTGTGCAATTTCATTATACAACTGCTCATTAATCAGATATTAAAACAGTAAATGAGATCTCACTGTGGCCTGGGTAAAAACATAGGAAGGTATTTGTCTCTCCATTAAAACAACCCCCACCCCCACCCGCCCCTCCCACAATTGTGTGACGGACGTTTGATGGAAAACACTCATTGCAGCGTTGAAGCCACATGGTCATCCTGTTAGCTGTTGGTCAGAACAGGATGATGGTCATATGGGAAGCTACTTGTTTGCATACTGGGTTATAAACAGTTTTAAACAGACACATCTTAAGCAAATTTGCAGGGTCAGTGTTTGTATGGATGTTTCATTCTAGTTAAATAACACGTTTGTATATTCATGGCCCAGGTGGACTGTACACAGCACTACGAGGTGTGCTCTGAGAACGGAGTACGGGGATATCCCACACTGCTCTTCTTCTACAATGGTCAGAAGGTATGGAAGAAACTGCAACAACCTGCATGACATCACAGCATGCTGGGATGATTAAATGCATAAACAAGTGCAGAATACTGGCATGTTGTGGAGTTATTGTAAGGCACACAGAGTGTTTAGTTTTGCTGTGTGTTGTGTTCTTAGTGTGTGAAAAAGTGTCAGGAGTTATTAAGCAGGCCCAACCCTCCAGAGTCAATGTTGAGTCTCAGAGGTCTGAAGACAGAATCTATTCATATGACATACCAGACATTCAAATAGCCTCCGGTAGCAGTAAGGTATTAATTCTCATGTGTGTGTCTGTCACTTTGTAGACAGACCAGTACAAAGGAAAAAGAGATCTGGACTCTTTCAAAGACTTTGCGGAGAATCAGCTGAAGGCGGCCCTCGCTGAGGAGCAACAGGAAGAACCAAGTGAGGAACAAAAGGCAAATGAGATCCCCACTGATGAGCCAGCAGAGGAGAAGGTAAAGGAGGGTGTGAACAACAACAAGATGGAATATCATACAACAGTAATATTCATTTGCACCCTTTTCTTGGTGCGTTTGCTACTTTTTGGCTGGGTCCGACCGTAGTCTTTACGGCTCTGTCGGCCCGTCTCCTCCTGTAGTTAAAGGGTGATGTATGGGTGGGTATGTGGCTGCAGGCAGTTTAGGGACTTGTTTAAGATTGATGCAGTGCCTGTTGAGCTCATGTTAGTTTGGAAAAATAGTTCCAGTTACTGTATTTGGCACAATTGTGTACAGTTGTGCCAAATACGTGAAAGACACCATACTTGAAGAACAGTGAAATATCAGAGTTTGTCACCTCTCCGCAGTCCAGCGTGTTGGTCCTGACGGAGGACACCTTTGACGAGACAGTGGCCAAGGGCTTCACCTTCATCAAATTCTACGCTCCATGGTGAGGTCGTCATTTACAGAACAAGTTACATTTGAATCACTCAGGTATAAGAAATATGCTGATCAGCCTGTAGATGTAAATTGAATCCATTAATTTCATCATTCACATATTTAACGTCCTGTTCCTGACCTCTGCTTTCACCCAGCTTTATGTATGACTTCTCTGTTTTAGTCAAAGCTACCACTGCATTTCTCAGTCACTGTAAGTGATGTCATTTCTGTGCCGTCCTGCTGTCAACTGTAGGTGTGGCCACTGTAAGAACCTCGCTCCAACATGGGAGGATCTTGCCAAGAAGGAGTTTTCTGGTCTTACTGACGTCAAGATCGCTAAAGTGGACTGCACTGTTGAGCGCACGCTCTGCAACAAGTACTCTGTAAGTATCTGGGTGTCATCTACGATTAATACTGCAAGACGCCACCCTAATCAGTGGCTGGCAACCTTTTCCAACTCGAGATCACGTATAATATCAACAGAAAGGCTAGATCTGCCTGCTCTATTATTATAGTGTATAATATTTACTTTTCATTAGATATAAGCTTTTAATTGGGTAATTATCATGAGGGGTTATTTAGTTTAGAATTTAAACAGACAAAACCACCGTTTACAGCAGTTTTAGTTGAAGATCTACTGAGAATGTCTCCAAGATCGACAGGTTGGTGACCCCTGATCTAAACCGAACACGTAGCACTTACATACTCACACACCCATCTGTGAGCTTTTTTTGTTTCTTAAATTAAATAGATCAAATATTGTGTTCAGGATATAAAACAAAGATGGTGGTCTTAACCCTTAAGTCATAAACGAGGAGAGCCCAGGGCGTTATGTAATGTTAACACGGTTTTAGATTTAAAAAGTAAGGCCCTGAACTTCCCTCTACTATTTGGACTATTTACTGTTTGTTTATTTTGAAATCAAATGGATAATCATTAAGCCAGTTTGTCACTGTATACAATGTACGTTGTATTGCTTGCAGCATAACTGCGTCACGGTTCAAGATTCAGTTATCTCTCCGAAGACTTGAGTGAGTGATGAGTCACCATGATTCAATGTGGCCTTAATCACTTGATTACGTTCACTGTCAAATGTCATTCATCCCTCTTCAGGTCCGAGGTTACCCCACCTTGATCATCTTCAGGGCGGGGGAGCAGGGTGACGAGCATCATGGTGGGCGCGACCTGGAGAGCCTGCACAGCTTCGTGATGAGGCAGGCGAGAGACGAGCTGTAGAAAAACGGTCAAGTCAGCACTCAACTCTTCACCACTCTGCTCGCTCACACTGCATATCTGGCCAGTAGGACACCACTGTCTCTCCTACAGCAGCCAAACCTCTCTCTCTCTCTCTCTCTCTCTCTCTCTCTCTCTCTCTACACTCAGTTTTTCTTCAGAAAGGAGTCAGCCAATGACGGACTGATGCGGTCTGTTCTTTCTCCAGTGTTCAAGGACAGAATGATGAGTGTCTTGGATGTGAATGTATTTCTCATTGCTGTTGGCCAACTCTAAATCTCCTAATATGGAGAATCATATTGGTTGGGTCTTCAAATGAAGTAATATGTCTGACAACCACTTTGCAAGCACTGTTCAATCAATCAGAACCAGAATTCCTCACACAGATAAAAACTGTTGTTTGTTAAAAAGGTAGCAGTAAAGGACAGTTGTCCCAGTTTCTCCCTGTTAAAAAAATCAATTGTCTCCAATGAACTTCTGGAGCCATTTGGCTTTTTTAAATGCTAAATTTTATTCATGGGATCTGCTGTTAAATCACAAGCCATTAATGTTACGGTACTGTCACTCAGAAGTCTGTAAAGGTTGTGTCACCCAAATGTGAAGTTGAGTGTTAAGTCAGCTAGGCCATCACTAGCGTGGATAGAAAGTACCCTCAGCTTAACTCTCAGGGAAACTCCCACACAGGCTGGATGAGGTTGTGATGGAGGCGTCGTCGTTGGCACAGGAGTCCAATAATGGAACATGGGCATTGAATAAGACTTGGTAAATGAACCATCTCCATTGTGCACCTTACCCATTTTCTGACTCCTGTGCTCTCAATCAGCCATCCCTCTCTACTGCGTCTGGTATTCAGGGTCTCAGGCCTGGACCATGCTGTCCCATGTCTTCATTTTATATTCTCTTGGTCATCTTTTCTAGGGAATAACAGGTTTCGTCAGAGCTTTTACAAGCTTACTTCTCTGGTTAGACATTTTTGGAATACTTGCGAGGTTGGAACTGAAACAAACATTCACTGCAGCTCAGGGTGAAGTGGGCCAGCCAGCATCATATCACCTTTCTGACTATGATTGTCATCCATTCTTACCTTAGCGACCGAACCAGAGGCACCTTGGGTGCATCGAATTTGCCCACATTATATTTCTGCATCATATTTTCCGACAGTTGAAAAATGTGCTGTGAAACTACATTTTTAGGCACTAAATGTTTGAATGATGGGCGCAGTTTGAGCTACATAGTCTGATCTGGTTGTAACGTACAGCTATACCTGCTGCTGGTTTCTGAATGTCACTGACCAGTAAAATAACCGTGAAAAGTAGCATCATTTACTAAATCCAACCAAAATAGACCATAATTTGGCTGATGGCTGTTTATAATTACCCACTGGTGAGACAAATTATTCATCCTGAAATCTTTTGCAGTCTGCTGTATGGTAACCATCAGCCCACAAAGCCTGTCACAGACCTGGGTCGAATAGCATTTGCGGTTTTGCCGATTAAAAGTTTCTTTTCAGCACACTTCTGTGACTGACTTCAGCCGCCTGTTAGGCCATGCCCATTATGCTGCAAACGCTCTTTGACCCAGGTTAGGGGGAAAGTATGTGCTGCGTGAAGCAGGACACCATTTATTGTCTATCCCAGGTACACAAACAGTCAGATACAGACAGGGTTTTTGTCAGTAAAAGTTTTATGGATAGCACATGGTCTAAGGAACTCCAGTGACAGAAGTATTTTTTTTTTCTTTTTTCTCCTTGTGAGTCATGGGTTGTGCACTACCCATGGATTTTGTACAAAAAAGAGTGAATAATGGCAAGTTGTAACATGAGATTTCATAATAAATTTTTTTTCAAAAATAAGTTTGTATTTTCATTTTGTTCTTGAATCTGTCTGTTAATAAGCTATGTGATTTTTCTTTTTAATAAAAGGTGCAATAAATAAGCTGAGAATGTACAAGTATTTACAAAAAAACAGTCTAAACATGATCACAAATGTAAACAGCAGCTTACCAGAGGTATATTTTGTAATTTATGATTGGTTAGGCACATAAGGTATTTTCATTCTTGTTGGTATTAGTTTTTCATTAAAATACGTTCTCAAAAAAAAAAAAAAACTCCATGTCATTCAAAGCTCACAGTAACACGTTCAATTGGAAAGACACTGCAGGGTTGAAAAAGCAAAGGGCTAATTTCAGAAAGCTGGCACAGAAAGCGTTCTGCCGGCTGTTTTTGACTCGCTAAATGTTTTTCCACAATCTCTTGATGGGTTGTCAGGGGTGGAAGCGTTTGTTAACTTTGTGAGTGCAGCGACATGGAAATGGCCATTTGCGGTATGTCGGAGGGATAAGGCCGTATTCTTCGGTTCTTTGGGGAAAAACATCAGTTTAGCCACAACATGCATCATGTTGAACCAGCCTGGTGAATCGCAGCTCAGCGTGAGCCCGGCAAATATTGACACGGAGGGGATATTTGGAGCAGTGCACTACTAAAATAGCCTGCGGTCACTTTGGTTGAGTCCATATTATATTTTAGGAGGGCAAATATGGCTTCAGAAGAAAATACATCAGGAAAGAGGAAGGCAATGTGAATCTCCGATGTATCATTCCTTTAGAATGGGAGAGTTTGAGTTTGCACTGCAAAAGAAATTTGGTTTGTATTTTCCCTTCTCACTCAAACCATTTATACACAGTTCCTGTCATCTGACCAGGTGATGTCACCGACTACTGCTAGTTTTCAGAGCTGTGATAACACTGAGTTGACTTCCCAGGGACGTGCTCTACAGGAGTTGTTCATCAGTAATTATTCAAGCCTGTTTTTTTGTGTTTGCGTTTTGTTGGAGAGGAGAAGGGAAGGAAAGCAGCGCTCAGACTGGTCCCCACAACAGTTCAGTTTTGCCCTCGCTCTCTCACTGAGGGAGAGGGCACAGTAGCCTCTCAGGCGTTCATTCACACACTTCCATAAACACATAATATACAAACTTAAACACTCCACTCCCCCCATCCACACACATACGGTCACTGACTCAGCTGCAGACCCATGAAGTGAAGACTCCACAGCTGATGGAGAAGTGGTGGCCCAGCACTGGAGTAGGGTGAAGTTGCCTTTAGATGACACACACATGGTGTCATTTTTGCAATGGTCCCCTCTTAGTCTGATGAAGACAAATGTTCATGTTATTAGATGGATGCCTTGAAGTGTCCAAGATTATTGGACTTATTGGATTATAGAACGCGGTAAAGATCTTTCAGGGTGGACGTTCCTCGCAGGCTGAGGATTTGGTCGGGAAGCTGACGTCTATCTGAGGTCCACATCACCCAGGAGTCACTGATGCAGTCGCAGCACTTTGCCAACCCAGCTTTCGATCGAGCGTTTTGAGCCCCGGTGTCAGTGGCAGCCGCAGGCCCGTACCACCATGTTCTTGTATTTCTTCAGTATGACATTGGAGTTGTCGTCGAAGTAGAGAACAGAGATGGCGTGGAGTTTGGTGGGGGCGCAGCAAGGCTTCGGTACGTTCTCAGGGTTCATCAGGTGCACCTGAAAGTCAAAGTCATACTAGTGTCAAACTGCTAGTGGCATACAGCACTGCTCCAATCAAACCACTCAGTCCACATTCAAGATAGTCTAAATACACTTTATTTAAGGATTTGGCGCAAACGATTAGAACATGAGTGAAATTCAAAGGCAAGGGAGAGATCCTGACTGTAGGTTCCAAAAACAACAACATTTCCCACAATGCAACGCTACAGCACCATTATCTAGACTCTTCTCCTCCAATGAATGCCCACGTCTTTCAAACTCCACTCTCTAAGTTCATAACACAGGTTCAGCATTAGCTATTTTGAATCTCAAGCTCAATCCAAGATAGTCCTGATGACGTCACTGTGACATCACCAGTGCTCTTTGTGCAGATACAACAAATATAAAAAGAAAAGCCATAAAATTATAGTAAGGGTTACAATACATTCCTTTAAACACAGCTGCAGACCACTTGTATATCTTGTTGCAGCATTGCTAAATGTGTCCCACAGAGGAACGGAACCAAAAATCTGGCAGTATGAGTATGGTAAACTCCTGTGGGTCGGTCTTACCAGTGTCTGCACGATGGCGTGGTTGGTGGCGTTCATGTGGGCATTCAGGGGGAAGGAGCACTCTCCATCACAGTAGTTGGCTGCGTAGCCTTCAGGAGCAATGATCCAGTCCTTAGACAAACACATGACGGTAAATTTTAGAAACCAGCACAGTCAGAGCAGGTAAAATCAATCAAATTGAGTAAATAAAACATCTTAATATATTAACTGGTCCATCAGAAAGGGAAGACGGCATGTCTTTGCTTTGGAACAGTGGAAAGGTCAAATCTGGCTCCAGCCCATCTGACTCCTAAATTCAGTATTAGCCTCGTCTCTGAGGACAAATCCCTGCTCAAACAGTCGTGTCTGTGGAATCGCTCAGGGAAGTAATACTGTCCTCCTCCTTCCTTCCTTCCTCTCTGTGTCTCACTGTTTAGCTCTGACAAATTCTCTGCATGTTTTACCTCTTTCTGACTTGTTTTTGTGTTTTTATCAAGTGTACCTTCCTGTCTGTGGCAATACTCTCCCTCTGTCTTTCTCTTTTGTGCGTTATGTGTGTGTGTGTGCGTGCGCATGTGTGTGTGAAGGAGAGAGAGAGTGCTGGCAGTCTCCCTCTAGATGTCACTGCTGTGTTAATAGCTCACAGCTTGTTTGGAGGGATGTGAGAAACTTTGGCCTTCTATTTCTTCCTCAGTCTGTGTCCTTGTAAACACACATTTACGCACACACACACACGCGCACACACACACACACACACACACACACACACACACACACGTTTGCGTAGCTATCCATGAATTGTGGACAGCCCAACCCAAACCCTATCCTTAACCATAACCAATTCATGCCTAACCCCAACCGTAACCTAACCTCAGTTCACACCTCACCCCCAACCTTAACCAGGATCTCACAGATGATGTTTTGCCTCAACAGGACCAGGCTTTGGTCCTCATGAGGCCAGAAAAATGCACACACAGTCTGACGCTTATGTCTACTCCCCCCCAAGCTACTTTTACTGAGTTTCTCTCTTTGGATGATTATAATAAATCAGCTTTGCAAATGTTTTATGACAAAAGATGTTTGTTAGATCTCAAGGATTCAAGGTGTTTTGGTGAGAAATACTGAATGTGCACAACTGTTATATGAAGACACGTGATCTAGAGGAAGCTGCATGCTGGAGAAAAAGTGATTCAGAAGCTCCAGAAGCTGAAGCTGCAGCTGAATCATCTGTGCATTTTACTCCCCAGTGTTAATTCTCCAAACTCTCGTGCCTGCTCTGCATGTACGAGTAGAAAAAGACTTGATCATGCAAGAAATCCACAATCATTCGCATCATGTGCAGATTTATGCCCAATATCATGTGTAAATGGGCCCACTGTGAACCAAACTTCATCTTTAAGAGTCAATTTTTTCTGGTCCTCTCAGATTGTGCATACAACAGTGAGTACACACTGATTAGAATATCAAACTAGCCTGAGTGTGTAAGGATCACTTCTCCCTTATCTGTTTGCAGCACATGTATTAGGACTTTTTTTTAGATAAACTTGATAAGAAAGTGTTTGCTACCTGCCAGCCCAGCTCTCTGAAGCTGACGTAGAGCTCATGTCTTCTGCATGCAGTCTTCTGATCGCTGCTGTTGAAATCTGGAACAGAAAAACAGAAATTATCAGGAAGTTGCATCTTCAGATTGCGGTAAATGCGGCCCACATGACTGATGGGACAGGATGGTAAAGTACAGTCAGCAAGAACCCTTCCCTGGGTAAATGATTTTTTTAATCAATTAAACCTTGTGAAAGTGATGCATTGCAGTGAGATGAATATCACAATACGCCTCATGTAATGCACTGGGTGAAGACACACGTGAGGGCGTAGACCAGAGCACAGGCACAAATGCTTATTACAGCGGCCGCTGCTCTGTCCGTGCTCCACATTCATCTGCTGTCTGATGCCTTTGAACGCACACCGAACTGAATTCATCAGCATTCAAATATTGCTTGGCGTGAGCGCAAGTGGTGAAACTGTGACAAGTGTGTTTATGGACTCTCCTGCCCTGCAGTTCGTACTTAATTATCTCTGTTCCACTCTGCAGCAGCGGGGCGGATGGCTGCAGACAGTCCCAGGTACAGTCCCAGGTTTTCAGTCGAGGAGGTCATTGCTGGCATCGGCCACCACGCTGAAGTCAAGACGGTGACGCCGACTTTCCACTGACGTTTTGAGGACTCTCTCTCTCTCACTCGCTTTCTCTGTCTTGCCTCATTGATTTTATTGTGATTTTTTCTCCTTCACAAGCATCCCAACGAAAGACAATGAGAGGGAGTGATGCAAACTATGGCACTGGTTACACTCCTGCATTCTCAAAAGAGGTTCATCCAGGATGACCCATGTGGTGTAGCAGTTGGCCCTTAACAGCCACAAGACATAAGCAAACTAACTTTGGCTTCCTGGTGGCCCCACACTGCCTTTAGCAATACTTTAGCCTTCAGCCCGCAAGTGAGTGTAATTGTAGTTGGTTGTTGGTCTGCACACACTGGAAAGTTAATTATAAAACTGTTAACCAACTGTTTTGGCTGAAGATCCTGTCATGGTTGACTTTTCTGTTGTGCTTTTTTGTGCCACTTGCCATTAGGGTTTCTGATCCATGTTTAGCCTAGTAGAGTTAGTGTTAAAGATAGTTAGGCTACAATAACTTAGCACATTACAAGACTATTTAAAACTATTTACAGCTTTGAGTCTATAAGTAGCTGGCTCTCACTTCCAAAACTGTCCTTTTTTCATTGCATCGTCAGCCTGTTTGCTGTCACCACTTACTCTGTCAAGTCATGCAAACATGGTCATTTGCCTCTTATAGCCAATAAATGGGGGATCTGTGTGTCAATAGAAATGGGCACATTACTGCCATTGCAATATTTACAAGAAACAACTGCCTTGTGATATACAGACGGACAAGGAGCAAATATAAAGTTAATGTTACTAGAAGTATATGTGTGTGTTCTTGTACTTGTTACATAGTGAGGAACGCAACAAGTTTTTAACCAGTGAAGTGAGGACATTTTTGAGAAGTGAGGACATTTTGGCCAGTCCTCCAAAGAAATGTATTAAGGGCAAGACTTGGTTTTAAGGTTGAGATTAGAATAAGGTTTAGGTAAGGGTTAAGCAAGGGTTAGGGTTTGTTGTGATGGTTAAGGTTTGGACACAGGTGGAGAATGCATTATGTCAATGACGGTCCTCACACATACAGAAGTGCAACAGAATGTGGTTGCGTGCATGTGTGTGTGTGTGTGTGTGTGAGTGTGAGAGAGAGTGACTCAGACTGCAGACGGGGATTTGTCACTCAGTCACAGCCACCACCCAACCACTCGCCTCACTAACTCGCCAACAGCAGCCGTGGTCAGTCAGTTGGAGTTGGAGACACACACCTACACACACACACGCAGCTTATACAAACACATTTCAATTATGTAAGATGATGATGTTGGATCCTTACATCTCTATGTCTATCATTCATTACCACTGGCACTTACAGTACATAAGCAAATACATGCGCACACACACACACACACACACACAAAGTGACACCATGTTTATCTGTTTAACAGCCAAATCCACTTAGCCACTCATCAAAAGGGAGTATTGTAATTTAAATTCACCAGCGCAAGTTGCATAAAAATTTCATCATCAAATCAAATTTCAGTTTGAACAGACACACTGACCGCACTGCCCAGACCCCTGTGTTTTAGCTGGACTCTGCTCAAATACAAAGGGAGACAGACAGAGGGAGGGAGAGCAAGTTGGATTTGTCACTTGGATTCATCTCAGCTTGAAGTAAATGAGGAGAGATGGAAAGACAAAACAGAGAGAAAGGACTCAAGGAAAAGGAGGGGGCTAAATAGAGCATGACGCTAGGAGTGCTGCTGCAACTGTGCTAGAAATGTGCAGGTGCTCCACAATAATAACGCACTTTGTGTAAGAGCATTTACCAAAGAGCACCTACATCTGCAGATGTTTTGCTTGAACAAGAACAAGAATAGAGCATTTATTTTTATTGCAGCAGAACACAAATATGTCATCTGATTGGGTGAGTTAATTCTGTTAGAGACGGGAAATGAAAGGTGAGAGTGGCCACGACAGGCGTTTACAGGGTTAGGTCAAATGGTCATCCGTAACATTCAAATACAGTCAGGTGTTTCCCCAGTTTAGGGTTCCTTCCTCTCCAATAGGAAGGGCAGCACACCGGTTGTCTGCTAATGTGGAAATACACGTTCCTACGTGTATATATTTTCTGGGTGCACGTGTACTCCGTGTATTCAGGCACACATGATACACATGGATACTGGGTCCCATGGGCTCGCCCTGCCTCCCTGTGGACTCGCTGACCTGCCAGAGTCTTCAACAGCAGAGAGCAATCAGACTTACCAGATTTACTGTATGCGGACCTTCACAAATGAGAAAACAGGCTGGTCCTAGACGAGCGGCTGCAGGATTCTACTCATTTTCTCTATAATTATGACAATAAAAAATTCCACTTGTTATTTTTCTTGCATTGTAAGGCACATCTGCAGAGTGTGCAGTGTTTATATACAGGAAACATCCAAGGACAGAGGAAAAGTGCCACTGAAAGACTGAGCTGATTGGCTAAGTGACTTGGCTGACCTCATATGAACTTGAGGTGATGTTTACAGAAATAGGAAATGACACGTTACAGTATTATAGAATTATTTCAATGATTTCAAAACAACTAATGTATACTGGATAGATTTATTGTCTGTATTGGATTATTTCATAAATTTGGGCTTGTTATTTGTGTGCTAGTCAACAAACTGTACTCAAAGCAACCAAACACTGACATGCACACCAATATTACACACACACACACACACACACACACACACATGCACACACATGCACACACACAGTCACAGCAACCCCAAGCTGCTTCATCCTGGTCTAGTTTATGGTGCGTGACATTCAGCTTCGGGTCAAATCACAGCCCAGGGTGGAGGGTGACTGAAGCTACAGACTTCTACACCATTAGCCATTAATAAAGTTGCTCATGAGGCGTGTACGGTTGAAGCCAAGGTGGCAAAATCTGATCATCTCATTTCATTCATCAGAAAATCAAAAAGCTCATTATATTGAATGAAATGTGGCAACTAACACATATTTAAAGAATACCTAGATTTACTGTAGTCTATTGTCCTCTCTCTCGCTCTCTCTCTTACACACACACACACACACACACACACACACACACACACACACACACACACACACACACACACACACACACACACACACACACACACACAGATGTACACACAACTCATCTTCATTGTACGTCTTGGCGTTCAAAGCCATCAGCATTTACAGTCTGTGGGGCTCTTTAAGAGGAATAAAGCTGATATTTACTGTGGGCTTTCATTGAGTGTAAAGGCTCAGATTTGTGGTGCCCATAAACCACATCTCCCCTTCCTGCCTGTAAAAATTTAATGCCACACAGCTACCGCTGAGCTCCGGCTCCCATCAGGCTTCTATTCATTTCTTTTTCCTTTCCTTGACAGAGAGCAGAGGTGGGATGGAGAATG
Source organism: Pempheris klunzingeri (assembly GCF_042242105.1). Taxonomy (NCBI): domain Eukaryota; kingdom Metazoa; phylum Chordata; class Actinopteri; order Acropomatiformes; family Pempheridae; genus Pempheris; species Pempheris klunzingeri. Next base: position 7,761,869 of record NC_092032.1, on the reverse strand, counting down.
TGAAAAACTTACTCCAAATATTACACTTTTAATACCAATATGTACAACACTAATTCTAAGTCTGTGCATACAACACTTCAGTGTAATTGTGAGTGTTCCAGTGGGTTTTAGTTTTACATTGAAAAAGTAGGTTTGCAAAAAAATAAATAAATTAATATCTTGTTTGACTCTATATTTGATCTGTACAGAAAAGTGTAAAATATGTGATGGTTTTAAGCTAAGCTAAGCGGCTCCTGGCTGTAGCTTCATGCTTAAGAGGCAGACATGAGTGGTATCAATCTTATCTAACTTCCTGTAAGAAAGCGAAGAAGCATATTTCTTAAAATAGCAAACACTTCCTTTCAGCAGCACCTAAAGAACCAAACCATGGATTCTAGTTTCACCTGCTTCGTGCACTGCTGTCAGGACCAAATATTTGTGTATCAGATGGGAGCAGGATTTCCTTTATTGACATGGTAATGCGAATGGAACCGGTGGCACTGAGCTGTACTCCCATATAACAGCAGCTTTACTAACAGTGTTTGACCTGGAAATGTTTCTCTGCAAGTAGACAAGCATCCATTTGACGATGTGAAATTAAAACTCTCCTCTAAAACCAATTCACATTGAATTCAATGAGGTGGGGCAGCAGCTGCCGGTTCCCCACCCTGTGTATTCAATAGCAGGGGAAACACTGCTTCTTACTGAGCGTAAGCACTTGATATACTGTACTGTATGAGCCCTGGGCTGATATTAACCCTTCGCTACAGTACCTGCCACTCATTAAGCTCCCAAAACACTTTAGCTAGCACGTATGCCAGGAGGAAAAGGCTATAAATTATATTTATCACATGTTCCAAAAACACAAGAATTTAACAGTGCCAATTCAGACGTTATAGCCAGGGTGTTTGGTGTAGGAAGTCTGTGCGTGTCTCTGTGCATGTGTCACATTAAAAAGTAATTTCAACCCCAGCAGGCCACAATTTCTCAAACCGCTTCACTGTAATTCTATAGTTTGCTCTTGCAATTTCTCATATCTAGAGCGAGAAAAGATTGCAGCTCTTGCAGTAGCAATTACACAAACTTCCATAGAGGCGGTGGTGACAGAAAACTGGGGTTATATGGGCCCAGCGTTTAAAATAAAATCTGGGTCTTTAACCCGGAAGAAGGAAGGAGAGAGTCCCAATGGCCGTGAAGACATGAAAGAAGAATGTCACTGTTGGCCCTGACGTTTCTCCTCTCTTTTCCCTCCCACCGACCACTACTACTGAAGTTTATCTTTCTTCCTGTCTTTCATCACAGAGGTTATTAAACCCTGCGAGGGAGCTCCGCCATGTCTAATTACTCCAACGGTAAACAAAAGGAGGTCGGGTGGGGAGAGAGCGAGGAGAATGAGGAGGAGGAGGGAGGAGAGGAGAGACAGATGAAAAAACACCGCTGGCCAAGTGCCGTGTTATTATAATTCTTTAAGCGATACTGTTAGCGTGGTCAGTCTTTTAGCTGTGCAGCTAATGACTGGCTTGGCCTAATTACAGGCCAACTGTGCTGCGCCGGGACGTGATACTCCTTCCCCGGATGGTTGTTAACATCCCCCACAGCCAAAACCCCACCCGACTCCCATTACCTCCCCGGCCTTCTTCGCCCACAAAACCCCAAATTACCTTTAAAGGTGTTGTATTGTTCTTTTGGCAACACACAGAGCAGCATTTTCCACTGTGCTCACATAAGGCACACCCGGAGAGCGTGGAAGCATCACACTGACAAAAATATGCATCATTCATGCATCCAGCTCACAATAAAAAAAAGTCAACTAAAAAGATCGATTTGCACAATAAATAAAAAAAACAAGGCATCAATCTGCCTGGTCTGCTTATGCAGGTGAAATGTGAAAAACAAAGGTGATCTATGAGACATATAATAACACAATCATCTCAAAACTAATGCTGCAGAAATTTATTTAGCTGAATTTATTCTCTTTTGTCATCTGGAAGCCATTTAATATCACATGTCATTTTAAATCCAGCTCGCTAAAATTGTGAAAATGAGAAAATAACACGGTCCAGGGCCTCACAGGAAATACAGTGGGGAAAATAAAGTTTCATATTTAAAAGGTTGTTTTATATCTTTAGCAGACTGAGCAAGGCATTTTAGTAATTTATGGCAAAGAAAGGTAGTATGGCCAAATTCATAAAATCTTAATGAAAATTGAAAAAAAATAGCTCTTAACTGTCCGTTGTACTTCAAATGAGGACAAAATGGTACTGAAGTGATACAAAAGATGCAGTAAAATCAGTGCAGCGGTTAACCACACAGGTCAGGACTGTGCAATTTGAGGAGAGAAGGGAAACTATTTTTAGAAAGCACACAGAGCAAAGTAACTCATGCTGAAAAGAGTTTTTAAAAAGTCTCTATGTGGAAGCTAGTGCACACAAGAGCAATTAAAAACAAACACATTGCTGCCTTCCGGCCTTAGATCTCATGTTTTTGCGGAAAAAAAGTAGCAGGGTGAATTATCGGTGAAATACTCCTTTTAGCTGGAGCTGTGGTGGCCTGAGCTGATGTACTGGAGCTCTGTGCCAAACAGAAACTGAGGGACAACGTCCACATTTTGTTTCTCCCCATGAGCGCTCCACAAGACGGATGCTCTCCCCATCCATCCTGTCCTCCTCCCTGTCTCTGGAGTGAGTGATGCGGTATTGAAACCATATGCCCTCCTGAATTCCTCACGGATCCTCCCATCCCGTCCAATCCCAGCAGTCCTCTGCTGGCCGCGGACACTCGGCTGTCGCAAGGGGGGCCTCCCCGCTTCCTGTGTAGGATCTAAATATTTACACTCCCCGTCGTCCCGAGTGGCGAGGCGGAGAGGTCTTGATGTTTTGGGTTACGTAAAGTCCAATCCTCCAGGACGCATATTTAACAGATTGTCCTTGTTAGAGCAGATTTTTGAGCAGATTCACCTCAGAGAGAGTTTTCTCATCCTCCTAGTGGAGTCTGGGACTCAAAAGCAGACTACAGACAACCCACCTGGGCCACAATTCACTTATAAAAATTTAAGTTAAAATGTTTCATTATGTATTAATTTCTTCACATTTGATAAAAATATTCCTTTATGTACTGAAAGATATAGATGACATCTGTTCTGAAACGCTAACCCACACTGTGAGCACATGGTGTGCACTTCAGCCCTCTGATTCACTCGTGTGCCCCAGTATCACCAAGTCTTCAAGACATCTTGACTTAAACTGTTAAGACATCTTAGGACATCTCAAGTCAAAGACAGCTGGGTAGAAGAAAGTACAGGTCTGGAGCCAAAACTGAACATGTGGTACACTCTAACTCTCCTGTAGCATAACAAATGATTAGTCTTTGTTCTCTGTTATGTCAGCCAAAGCTTTCATCTATTTCAATTACTGAGGAAGAGCCCTGCAGGAATTTAACTTACAACCTCTTGCGTTAACGGCAGGGCACTGTAACCTACTGAGAAAGTGAGGGAGATGCACTGAACAAACAGGAAATAGAGCCAACAAATGTCAGCGAGGGCTTTTCAAAGTAGTAGTGAGAGCAAATCCAACTTATCCCACGAATACTTCTGTATACCATGCAGATGGAAGAGCCATTAAACGGGGCAGCAGAAGAAGCAAAGCAGAGGTAAATCGCTTCTCAGGTAGTCAGCCAAGTCGGGCCGTTTGCAGCTGTGTGTCAGTGCACTAAGCTGCGTTCTGGCACCAGAGAACCAGATGTGAGCCGACTCTGGCCCAGATTTTGCCAGGGTTTTGGGGTGCAGACTTGAGCCGTTTCGGGCTGAGAGTCAACTCCAGTTAGAGGCACTCTGGCTAGCTTGGGAGTCAGCACAAATATACTTGGGCTGATTCTCGCACATCATTTATCACAAGTCCGACATCAGTCCAGCAAGCAGGTTTTTTGGCTTTCTAAACGTTACTATCCAGGTTTAGCCAGGTTTCAGGCTGATGTTTCTGATATAAATCCATGGTTGTTTTATTAATTACTTAATTAAGTATTTTCTGATGGCTTAGACAATTCTGCACCTCACAATTCATGTGTAATGCCAGTGTTCAGTGCCAGTACAGGAAGCAGTGTACCCTTTATGTACCAAAGTAGAAAACTTTTCCACCTTTTTATTACACGTAACCAAAGTGTTTTAGTTGCCCAACCTTAACCACACTTTAACCATAGTTTATTTGCGACGACCGTCTTTTCGTTAGCTTAACCATGGCAGCCATGTGCAGATATTGCAGAAGGATAGACGTGGCCGCTTGCTGGAGACATTTTATTGACCGCTGCATGCAGGGCTCTCCTCTGATACACAGCAGAGCCAAAGCTTTGAGCTGTGAAGGCTTAATATTAACATGATGCTTCATCTGTCAAATTAGTCGAGGATCAGACTGATATTAACAGCAGGCTTACTGAGCACTAGCTTTATGTAACGCACTAGGCATACAAAGAAGCCTTACAGGGGCAGCTTAGCTTTAAGTGCTGCTTTAAGTCTGGCCAGAATTACACAGCAGGTGAAAGGTGGGCGGATTAGGGTTTGATTTAATTTTAAAAGCTTCTGGAGCTCATAACATCAGGCATATACCTGCTCATTACATCATCTGCTGAGTAGGAAGAGAAGCAGGGAGGACTTGATGAGGTCACCTGTCAAGACGGATTCGCAATCTGCGTCCAAAATCATTGAATATTCACTAGTTCACTTTGGTGTTTCTGCCATTCTGCAGTGTTCTCTGTGTTATACACATATTCTTTAAAGTTCACTTTGACCCCAAATTCTTTCTCCTCTATACACTCTCTGCCTAACACCCCATATTTATCGAATTCTAAAACCTTTTACTTCTTTGTTCAAATCTCTCTACCTGGAGAGGTGCCACAGAAATCCCTTTCATAAATGAAAAATATATACTGCTATCACTACCCTAACTTCATAGAGAGAAACTACAGTAAAAACAGATTTTGGACATCATCCCTTGGCTAGGATTTTCATGCTGATTAGAGAGAGATCCGGAAGAAGTCAGATCCAATTTATCAAGTGTCTCAAGGATGAATACTTCACCCAGACTTCAAACACATGCTACCCATCCACTGATCTCAGCAGGTTAGACGTCACTAACGAATGTAGTGAGATTAGGCCGAGGTCACATTTTTGTCTGATTGTGTTCATGGTTGATGAGGTCATTTAAGGTTCAGTGTTTGCGTAGCGGACTGATCAGACTAACCTGCAGGGCCCGGGCCTCTGGATCCCTCCTGTGGTTGTGTGGATCGGTTGCGGTTCTGCTGGCGACGTTTTCCGCCAGTGGAGCGGGCGGTGCGGATATGCACTTCACTGACTTTGAAGAACGCCACCATGAAAGACTGCTTCTCCAGCGCGCCGTCACGCCCCACAAGCCCCGCCTCCTTGGAGCTGATGCTCTGACCTGTTTCAAAAGGCAACACATTTAAAAACTACACAAGACAAGACTTACCACAACAGGTGGCTTACATTATATTCTGCTGTCAGTTATTTTGTCAACCAGAGGAAGTGACCTACTTAATCTATCAACAGGTAAAAATGTAAGTTCCTTTCAACTATGGATTTGTGTAATGAAATTGTGCACTTCAAAAGTAAATACATGATGATGTAATTTCTTACCACTGCTGGTCTCCACGCTGACCTGAAGGCCCAGATTGTGCGCCGGGCTCATCACCCACAGGTTGCTGGTGGCGGTGATGTCAAACTCCAGCCAGCCCTCCTCAGCCGCCCACAGCCTGCGAGACTCCAGCAGGAACAGGTCCGCCTCTCTGAGAGAACACAGGAAATGATATGAGAAAAAAATCAGAGAAATAAACTAATCTTATCACGGCTAGCAGCTTAGCACTAAGTGAAGACGATGTTGTCACTACCCCTTTAAGTTTACTAGTTTATCTGGTGATCTAAGGTGGTTTTTATGGTTCAATACAGCTAGTTAAAACTAGTTAGAGCAAATGTTGGCATTTTGCTAACCAGGTTTTAAAGTCTGTTCAGTCATGTTATTTCAGTGTCACTGTAAACACTCCACATTTAGCGAGTTTAGTTACATTAAAAAATTTCTCCAAAAGACATAAGAAGAATCCAGAAAATAGAGAGAAGGGCAGACTAATCTGGGTAAGCACCAAGGAGGAAAAATTACAGTGAAGTAGGAAATTACACAGCTGATGTGGAGAGAGTGAACACTGACAAAAAAAAAGAAAAACACGTGAGACAAAAGAAAACAATTAAAATGGTGTCTAGTGTGCTGGACTGTGATAATAATGCTCTGTATAGTTGTTGGTACATGTTTGATTTCTTTAGCCAATCAGTTTATAGCATAAAAACACAAAGTTAAGTACGGTGCAGTGTCGCTGTTGCTCAGGACACCAGAAGACTGATCTACCTCTTTAAGAAAGCAGGGGAAACACAGGAGCTGTTGGTTTGTATCAGGGTAACAGTATCATAACAGAATGACAGCGAGATGGATAGCTGCACTTAACAGAAAATGCTGGGATACACTGTGTTGTACTCCACCGTGGGTCTGACCACACAGTCTACCTCTCTGAGGGACAAGCGAAAAGGAGGGGATTAAATCTTTGGTATCAGGCTACAGGCATGTTTATATCATTTACAATCGTCTGTGTGAATGAATACAGAAGCTACAGGCTACAATATAGAAGAATGTGTCAAACGGGGGGAGGAAAAAGACCTGCGTAATACGACTGTGGACGAATTAATGAAAAGAGAGCAGAGGAGTAGTAAAGAAAAGACAGTGTGAGTGATAAGAGGGCCTGTCCTCCCACTGTCCCATTACAGTAGTAATAACACAGCGTCGGGTCTGCCGGACCCTCCTCCAGAGCCGACATCAAAGCCTCACAATCATCCAGGTGTTCAGAGAATGCCCCTGCAGTCATGCATCAGCAGCCCCTCTTTATTGGTCATTACTGAGAGTGTTTCTGACAGCTTCCGTACGAGCCTCTATTCCTTGTTTTCCCTCACACACACACACTCCACCCCGCTGCTAAGTTCACACGTTTGTCACAGCGTGGGCCAGTGTACCGATGTTTCCGCCTCATCGTCACAGCCGCCGCTCGGCTGGCGAAGGACGGCGGGGGGTCCACCAGAGAGCCGCCTGCAGGGCGAAGGCTACTGAGAGGCTACTGTAAAACTTCTTATTGACTGACTGCTTAAATGAACTGGAATAATAAGGTCAAGGGTGAAAGTTGTGTTTTTTTGCTACAATAAATCTCCTTTATAAGTCTTGTCAGTCAGTGTTGTTAAAAATGTAACGCAAGGTGGGAGAGTGTAGCTCACAGCTGGCCTGGCATTTCATGTGCTTTCATCTTTTAAAAAGCTGAAAAGGTACATTTGTAAAACTGTAAAAGCTATTTGTAAGTCGGACATCTGGAGGAAAAGGATGAAGAGCTTTTCAGGACAAGATTGTAACTCTGGATCTAGATGCCACTATACCTATGCAACATTGTAATAATCAGAATAAAGGCAATATTACAGTTAGAAGTAATTCTGCTAAATAGGTTTTGGTCAGTATAAACAGCCTTCGCTGCAACCTGCCCTTCCTCAATACAATGTCAGGCCTGCAACATTTTTGGCATTGTAACGTCTCACATTCCTTGCCTGCTGCTAGCAAAACCGCCCCAATCAAATGAAAAGTACAAAGGGTGTCAGGCTAATTAAGCACTCTGTCATTACAACTTGGAGTCAGGTTTTTACAGGAAGGAGGGGCGTGAGAAAGTTAATAGGCTCCCCACTGATTGGGCGATCACAAAAGGTACAGTTTTGCAAAAGGTGGAAAATGGGGGAAAACAACAACAAAGACTCAGCGGCATTTTCTCATGTAACCGTCAAACCTCCGAAGTTAACTGTCGAAATGGAGGAGAGCGAAGAATGTAATATCAAAGCGGTTGCAACCTTGATGTTGTCTGGATGTTGCCGAGTGTGTCAGTGGATGCATGTTGCACCTTGAATTCACTCCTCTGAAGCACAAACACAGCGTGAGCGAGGTTTCCCCACCTGAGAGCACATCGCCCAGGCTGTAATTTTCTTCAAGGTAAAAAAACTTGTCCTACAATAACACAGAAATTGGAGATATATGGGCCCTTTAATCTCCAAATATCTCCAAAAATAAAAGGCTTTACCTGCAGCCTGGAGAGCACAAACCACCCATTGTAGGGATAAAGGAATGTAGCAAATAAGCAGCTCTTGATACCCATAGAAACCTTTTGACAGACAGAAAAATATACTTTGCCAACATCTATAGCTACGTTTTTAACCCATGGACCAGAGAGTGGATCAGCTTTAGCCTCGGACCTTTACAGGGAAGGATCTTTAGCCTTACAGACTCCACTTCAAGGTGTTTTGTTTCCTGATGATATTCAACACTAAATAATAAATGAATTAAAGTTGCCTTGATGTGTATTTATTGATAAATAAACTACACTGGGAGACAGAAGATGTTAGCCTGAGGATGAATATCAGAAATTCTCTTCATGTATGAGTTGGTTCTCACTGGGCGGGCTTGACAAAACACAAATATCATTCAGAAATCTTACTGGATGTTTATCTGCCCCTGCAGACGTAATGTAAATGTTTGTCATGTATTAGCTACGCTCATTTGGGGGACAGGAGGATTTTCAAGCCATGCTATTTCTGTAAGACGTGGTTTTGCTTGATTTTACAATATAAACAAGGCAAGGACCCAGAGTCTGATGATGGAGAGACAGAAAGGAACACAGTGGGAAAGAAAAAGACTTTCAGAATCATAATCTTTAGCTTTTTGTGTCCAGAAGAAGTTAACTTAGCATGCTCACTGTTTTTAGCAACGCCCTATCTGTTGTTAACTTGATCCATAGTACAAGCCCTCTGTTAACTTACCAGATCAGCGCCTGGCCACGTGTGTAAAATTACCAATATGAATCAAAACTGTGCAAATTTAGGATGACATGGTATGAATGTGGTATGACAAGGGAAAAAGCTCTTTATCAGGAGTTTTTGGTCATTTTTCTTCTATTTGGTATGAAACTTATATATAGAGGTACATATAATGCTGTTATTGTTGCTTTTGTATATGTGTTACTGGAAGACACAGATACAGCTTGTGCAATGAAGGAAGTGAGGGACCCATATTGCCTTTCCCAGTTATTGCAGGGATTAAAACTGTTAAAGCTTATCACTGTGTGTATGTGGTGTGCTACCTGTCAGGGTGCTCCTTGACCACCTGGTAGACTTTGAGTAGGAAGGTTTCATTGCGGAAGGCGCGGCTCACACACTCCTTGTAGAGGCGAAATTCTGCTGCGGTGACGGCCTCGCCCTCTGGGATCTGTGAGAGGTTGAACTTAAACTCCTTGTGGTGACGCCGCTGCGGAGAGAGCTCCCTGTCGTACTCCACTGCAGCATGGAAACACACACACACAAATACACACATACAAGATCATAACATTATGCATAAAGAGAGTGACAGAGACAGGTAATACAGATCATCTCTGTGTAGTTAAAAACTGGTTTGCAAGTTTTCAGTAGATTTACATACATAATTTTTTTATGCACAGGAATGCCCTTTTTGACCTCTGAACTACCTTTTCAGTGGCTTGTCTCACATTTATGATGTATTTTCTACAAATAGGATCAAATTGCTTATTTACAAATAGGGTTTCAGTGTAAATATACAGTTGCGAGTGATGATATCCATTATAGACACTGCACAGAGGTCTTCGCAGAAGCCTTTAAAATGATCACATGTGAATTATTCTTGAGGTCTAATAGGTTTCGTGGCTTCCAGTTTCCCTAAATAAACCCCTGTTATCATCAGTCCGAAGCAAAAGCCCAGGATTTTTTCAGCGGCAGCAAACTTAGAGACGTTCTGCGACCACTTCTGACAGCGTGAAATGACAAAAACCAACAAATGTGCTCCCTCCTATGCTTTTAAGTGCAATATGCGCCATAATGATAATGTGCTCTCCGGGGATCCAGTTCCTGTCTCAGCTGGAGGCTTCTCTCCCACAGCAAAGAGCCTCAAGAGTCGGTCTGTCCACGGACACACAGAGTGAGAAGAAGGAAATGAATAAAGCGAGCCGCGTCGAGTGAAATTAGAAGGTCGTGGACAAAAATACTCGTGCAGACATAAACAGTAAATGCTAAGCATTAAATGTGTGCTATATTCTGCATGAAAACACAGAAAACTAACACCATAATAGCTCAAAACACACATCAACACACATCTACTATTCTTAAGCCACCGCACTGTTAGCAATTTAAATAGTTTGTCGTATGCAACACACCACACACACTGTATCACCATTTCCACGTCATTCACTTTCCTCTCAGTGCAGCGAGGTTCAACAGGCAACAGTGTCGCCATCACAGACTGAAAGTGCAGACTCACTGCCAACCAGAGCTGGATGGATGTATACTACAGCCTCAGTTTTTCACCTGCAGTGGGACCAAACATGGATGTCCAACATCTGTTTTCTACTGCTGCAGCTGCTACTCCAGAATGTAGCATTTAACTAAAGGAGTAGTTTGACATTTCAGGGGGGAAACATTTACGTGCTAATTGTGACGAGTTACGGTGAGGAAATTGATACCGCTGACATGTAAATATGAAGCTAGAACCAGATAGAAGCAGTTAGCCTTGGCCATTATCATTTTTAGCACGTACAAATCTAAAATTGCAGCACATAAAGCCAGATTAGATAGCTTAGTCTGGCTAGTTTTGCAAAAGCAATAGTTTGATATTTTCCAAAAGTATTACTTTAAAAATAAGAGCTAATGTAAAGATACTTCCTCACTTGATAAATGACAGCAGGCCGACCACTAGAAACATCATGGCGTCTTCCTCCTTCCTACATTAACCCAGCACATGGCTTCATAATCAAAGTGTACCCATCAGCTTCAGGCATATCTAAAACAGTACTTACATGTATCTGAGGTACTTGAAAACAAACAAGTGTGGGTCTATGAAGGCAATATTTGTACTGTATTTGAACAGATATTTTGTCTATTTTGAAGAATCATTTGGGTAATTTCCCAACCCAAAGTTTAGGTAAGAAGGTTTAGGTTTGTATCTGAGCCAAGCTTGTTAAAACTTTCTGGTAATTTTATGATGTGGGGACCCACCCAAAATGGACCAATGACACATTTTGTTCCCCAAGTCACAGCCGAAGAGAAAATTGTGTTGATGTGAGAACACTGGAACCAATCAGACTCTCCCAAAAGTGCCAGCCCCACCTCGTACCCACACCCAGGAAGGTCAAAGCTCCCCTCATCCCCAGACATTTCCAACTTACATACATACTGAACTCGAGAAACAAACTGAGTAGAAAAGGCAGGAAAGGCAGGGAAGGGAAGGGAAGGCGTGTCTTTCTAGCTTTGTTGCATTTCTGAGGAAAATCAGTGCAGTCCAATCCTGAAGCATATTGCTGTGACTTGGTCAAAACAAATTACAATAATTGAAGCCTCTTGGTTTGCGTCTGAGCCAGTTCTGCCTCTCTGTACTTCAAACACTTTCCACTGAAGCAAAGGAAACCACCTATGCAGAATGAGATGTTATTCGCATCAGCGTCACTCTGACTTCTATCAGATGTGACAGTGACCATTTCATCATCATCATGCTCCGTCAGCTGCCCACACAAACACACATACACACACACGCACGCACGCACACAGATGTCACAGTAACTGTGAGTGATAATGGGTCTGGTCTTGTGTTGAAGGGTAGATAGATCAGCTAAGCTCGTGCGTCTGTGTGTGGAGGACTTCGGCAGAGGTCATGGCTCTCTAAATGACTTTACAACACTCCCTTCAAAAGCCCTGGGCTTAAAGGCCAAAAGCTTGAAATTTTATATTCCCTATTTAAGAATCAACTGACTCTTTGGCAAGAAAGGTTTTTGATAAACTGTCTGTAGGTGGTGAGGAGGTCAGGGAGAGTTTCACATGTATAAAATATTTATCACATCTGCTGCAATGCACTGTGTGTACTAAATATCAGGCACCTGACTGTACTGGAAAGCTGAACTTCTTTGAGACAGTACTGGCAATTCAAGCATCATACCAAACAAACGTAAATCTTAATACGATTTTTCATTGCGTGGGTTTATTGGAAAGGGTTTAGAAAACATGTTACTCTGATTTTGGGAGCGTTCGTGCAATATGCCAAGATGGTTGGCATTAGCTGTTTTACATATTTGTGGTGGTTTGTTAACAAATTAAACTAGATATAGACAAACATTACCAAGCGGAAAAGGCACTACTAGTTGCATCATGGGAAATGTAGGATAAAGTGTTTTTGGATCTTGACACATAACAGTTGCAAAAAAAGTCAGTATATTTGTTGATTCAAAGTTTTTTAAATGTTTTCTATCACTCACACGTCCTCTCACTATACGGAGGAACAAGTGCTAAACTGCTCGAGTGCCACTTTACTATTGGGTTTTATTCAGAAGTTACAGCCAGGAACAGCTGCTTTGCAGGCCTGGGTTTTTTGGTAACCTCTTTGTCAACTGGCATGACCAGACTGCTCATCATTACTGTTTGTATGATATGACGTGAGTGCAGTCTTAGTATTCTTCTCTGACTTCTTAAACTTTGTGTAGCCAACTCAGGGCCACTTATCCAGTACAACCATGGTCTTCCAGTAAGCAGCTCCAGCGAAGCAGCAAGGGTGTTACCAGCCTGATCCTAGAATTCAACCAGAAATATACTTTGTATTTTCTGGAAAAATTTAACAAAAATTAACAACAATCATGAAAGAGAAGTGAAGGAGACACTGGCCCAGGAAAAAACCGTTTCAGTGAGGTGAAACATGTATCCACTCATTTCATTAGCTATAATGAAATTCACAGGACACATTTCTTTTCATAGTTATTTTCCTCACGTCTGAACTAAACCTCCAGGCACTCCTGAGCTCACTCAACAACTCACCAGCATACTCAAATTCAAATCAGCCTTAAATTTTTTATCTCAGAGAGGGGAGTTGTTTTGAACAGCATCCAGGTGAAGACAAACAATTAAAATGATGAAATATGAAGACAGCCACAGTCTCACATCTCACATTATCGTACGCTTTATCGCTGCAGTCCTCTGCATTAGCGGCCTGGGAGCCACAGCGTTAGTGGCTAAATAGCATTCCAGCTGCTTCTCCACCTTCTCAGCTTGAAATTCAATTGAAATCCACCGAGGTTTCGTGTCTGAAATCAAAGGGAAGTCTTCACACGCCGCGTACAGAGAGCGTAACCTCTGTGCTAATCTACCATGACGTGAGCTTTGAGACAGGAACACACAGAAGGGAAAAGGGATTTAGATTTGGATGATTCAGAGAGGAATTCACTCAGAGTGATTCTAAAGATGGGAAAAGAGTGATTATATTAGTGACTTGGTGCAAACAGTGCTCGATGGAAACCGCAGGAAAAGAGCGTTTATGTGTCATGTGTCTGAGTACTAATCTGTGTAGGTGTATTTTATGGCTTTATTTTACTACCACACTCCCATCATTGGTCCCCCAGTTCATGAGAAAACACTCACAAACATGAAAAATGGCTGACTTTATGTTCATTTAACCAGTCAACTATTTTCTCTTTCATTCTTACACACTTGAACGCACAGGGGCAGCCAGGTTTAACCACAAAACCTGACAACAGCTGGGAATTACTCTGATGATTCACCTAAACACTTTGGGTGATTTAATCTGCTACCAGATACGGAAAGAAACAAGAGACAGGAAGAGAAAGAAAAGTAAGAGAGTAAGGAGAGGAGAGTTAAGGGCATGTTGACTGTTTAAATGGTGATATAGGTAGAGAAAGTCTCTTGGAACTCTTGGAAGTTTTGAGGGAAAAAGATGGAAAGACGACGAGAAACTGAATGGAAACAGCAATACAGCAAAAGAGACATAATTTATATGTCAATAAAAAAACTTTATGTCCGTTAAAATAACACAGGAGGGGAAAATGACTGTGGGAGAATTGGATAAAATGACAAGACCAGACGAAAAAAGGACAAAGTCAGTTGTCACAGAGGGGAAGATAGAGAGACCAAAGGGACGAAAATGGAGGGAGAGAGGAAAGAGGAGAGTCTGGGATGCAATGAGAGGAGGGGAGACGGAGACAGCCGGTGACAGAAAGAGAGTGAGACGGACGGTTTGCAGGTTCGCTTGGACGCTTTGATAGGAGCTGTTCTCTCATTTCCACCTGCGCAACATCTGGCGCTGCTGTCGTCTTCCTGCTGCTGTAGGTAGTATGGCAACCTCCGCCCTCAGACATACACACACACACATACACACACAGGGAAACTTTTGCTATCACTCGTATTCATATGGTCCTTATGTTCCCAGTCTGCACATGCTAAGTGGTTATCAACACACTATATGTCAGTATTTGGCAGAAAAATCTAAAAGTGGCTAATCGTCCAAGTCAGTGATCATTTTCTCATATGACAAGAGAATATTCTTCAACAATATAGAATTTTACTGTAATATAAAAATTACAATCAACAGTCAATGAATCTGCATTGGTGTCCAGCAGACTACATTATTCGAGCTGAAATCACAGACAGGGACTTCAGGGCGACAGGTTGGCTTTTTATAAACTGCATGCGCCTTTAAGAAGAAAAGGAAGGAAAAAGGGAAAAGGTGCTGAAAGAAAGACAAGTGAGTGAAACTCTGAGCCAGAAGGCTGTCTGTGCAGGGGGAGGCTGGCGGATGAGCGGACAAAAAGGCAAACACAACAGAAGGAGAGACAAAAAATGAATCTGACAGTGATTGAGGTCAACAACCTCTAGAGGAAAAATAGAACAACTATCAGTGACATATTGACATGCATTGAAAGTTTGTGAGGATTCAATCACCTATTTGGCTGATATGATTAAAAAGTACCAGAATAAGAAAAGAGCAAAGTGTGAGATGGAATCCATAAGTAGAAAAATGAAGATGCACAAATATAAAAGATAAACAGGAAATAAACTAAAGAAATGGTTTAGAGGAGAGAATAGCAGTGTTCTTCGAAAAAAGCAAGGCTGTGCAGGAAAGGCCCTGAGGTGGTTGATAGGCTGACTTGTCTGTGGTCAGTGGTCGGTGCTTTTGCTCACACTCCTCACGCCGCCCAGCCAATCCCTCGGAGGGACAGCTGGCGAACAGCCGCCTGCATTGGATCCCTCCTGCTTTCTCTCCCACAGCCACAGAGCAAAACAACCAGCGACCACTTTCCCTCGCCAAAAAACTTTTTCGCCCCTCATCAACACTCGGGTTTGGTAAAAGTAATTTAAAAGGAACCTCATGGATGGTTCTCTCAAAGGTAATTATGTTGTCAAATATCCATCCATTTTAAAGAGGGGATTACTGAAAGCTTTTAGCCTCAAAGGTAGATGAGTAATAGCATTTCTTTTTTGGCGTAAAGGTGTGTGCAAGTAACCAACAGAATAGGCATGTGGCACAGTCACAAAGTGCAAATCAAAAGTGCTTCTTTCAAATGTATTTTAATACTAAACTATTTTTCTGTTGTAGACTTTCCTGTAGTATGTTTGCTGGAATGTACATTAGAGAGAAAAGCGCACCTGAGGCCCAGTTAATAGTCTTCAGGGAGTCCTTATTAGATCTGTCAGTGAGGCTTTACTAAGTACCAGTTTGATTACAGATTTAGTTCATACTGCCACTGTTGCTTCATATAGGTTTTTTCTTCCTCCCACAGTTACAGCCATGTAAAGCACACAAATGCAAATCCCTCCAACCTCAAACAGTGGCATGCTGAGCCAGTTTGCTGAACGGCAGCCACAGCACTGACTTTTACATGACAGCAGCACATTAATTTCCCCTTTATTTCTCAAGATTCACCTGAGTCAGCTGCTTTCAAGACATGATTAGTTAACCTGACAGAGTGACTGGATTGAAACCAACAGGAAACAACAAAACTGGTGAGGTATGCACATCTTGTTTTGTTTTTGTGGTCTAACTGTTACCAGTTGAACCTGTGACGTGCTACAACGTAGCAGCAATGGTAGCAAAAGTAGAGAAGAGTCATAAAGTAAGCGAACTGACTCAGTAATGACACTTTATTATTTTATTATTATTATTATTTATTTAAAGCTTCATAGCTTGAACAAACATTAGCCACTGTAAGCTACTGGTCATACCAGACCAAGTAAACCTGTAGCTGTAAAAACTGAACTGAAGGATGCATTTTCATTTGTGAGAGCAACCTGGTAATTCCTCTCATATCGCTTTAAACAGACATCGAAAAAGTAGCAGCACTGAGTTCATAACAAGTGAATGGGCAATCAGATCAGATTAGCGCTGCTTAAAAAAATCTGCCTATGCATCCTCAACTCTTCTTCTTATTAGAAAAGAGAAAGACTGTGATTGTGTAACGGGAAGTGATGGCCGCCAAAACCTCCACACCTCTTTTTATCCACGGGAACACACTATGTCACGCACTGATGCTGAACATTAGCACTGGACGTACATAAGAAGGTGCAGAATCGCATCCAACTCATCAATCTTTTCTCCTCCCAATTCTGCCCCATAATGCACCACACAACCCAGGGTATACACTGCCCAACAGGAAAGAGTGGATCTTGACCTTTAGTTTGTGAGGCACAGTCTAAATATGATTTAAAAGTCTTCTTCGTGCTCTGGCTTACTGCCCTTGCAGCAGGTAATGTTTGGTTTAAGGTTTTCCACTCAGGGTCTCCTGGAAGAAATGGGGCGATTGCTGCCGGAACCACTGACCTTGTTGAACTAATATGGGAACAAGAAGCCGGTGTAGCCCTAAAACAAGCGGAGCCTTTCTCTGCAGTACAGTGAAGACTCCAGTATCTTTTCAATAACCAACGTGGGAGTTTTATACGCAGAGCATGCCAAAACTGGATCCCGAAGACCCTCGTAAAAATCTCTACTTTCTAATTAAATCTATAATTTACTATTTCCTCTGACTCATAACACATCACACTGACGGAGAGGATATGAGAGAGGAACACAAATAAAAGTGAACGAGGGAAGGGGAAGAATAAAAAAGAAGATATTTTCACAAACACCCTTCAATTGAAATTTTGCACATCAAGAACCTGTCAACATTGTTAAAGGATTTGCGGATGGCTAAACCAATAAAAATGTTCGGGATGTCCAAGGCATGACAAGAATCCATCTGTGTTTATGTAATTACAGCCCATAATCTGTCTGGTTTTTCTCTCTGACTGGACGGTTTCTGAAGATAGGTCAGATATATCAGTGTCTTCCACTCATTGTTAATTCCTCCACAGTCCCATGTAATTAAAAGGTTTGGCCCGTCAGATCGACTTTCACAGGAAACTTGTGCAGTTGATACAATCACAAATCTTCACCAATCGCCACTATTACATTCAAAAAGAGAAACATCTCATGGGGGGGAACTTTTATGCTGTAAACACAAGTCTTATGCCTCAAACTCTTTCACCTTTGGCATCCATGCAATGCAGACAAACACAGGGACAGCTGTTGGTTTTTGCTAAGCAGGTGAATACTAGCAGCTTACAGTGCACACACTCAGACAAACTCGGCAGTGGTGTGAGCTGCCTAAAGTGTTGCCACTATGCTTGGCTGCCACCAGGAGCTGTTTCCTCCTTCTGCTGAGTGTCTTTGTAGTCAGGCAGCTGGCAGGGCCGCTCCTGGGGCTGGGGTATGGATGAAGGGGTTGGGGCTCTCCTGGGAGTCATCATTAACTTTGAGCAAGGGTGTGTGAGTGTGTGTATGTGCCTGTCTGTCTTTGGAGACTCATCCTGTGCTCTGATCTTCTCCCCTAACCCAGCATCAAAGCCGACACACTGAGCGCCACAGGACCAGCCAAGGGCCACTGGCAAGAGCGAGAGTTTATGTCCGATTGCATGCTGGCACACAAACATTTCATTAAAAGGGCTTACACACATGCATACAGTGTAGTTATACACATGCGGGCACTGACGTATGAACAGGTACCAAAGCGAGGAATTAAAATACGCACTTGCATTATAGGATTTCACATACGTGAGAAAAAGAGGGTTGAGGGGCTTACACTAACATTCCCACACACACTTGGTGATCCACACGCAGTCCCAGAGGTCAGTGGTGTGAGAATTCAAGGCCAGACAGGAGCATCAGTCCATAGCAAGGATATGAGGCAGTGAGATCAGCCCTTTTGCAGACTGTCAAGCCCCATTAGCAAACACAGAACAGCAGCCGACAGCTTCACTCTCAGTGTCCAACAGAAATCAGTGCACTGATTTCATACACATTCCTAATTACTGTTATATGCTCCTGTAAGACAGCTGAAAAACGCCAAAGAAATGTGTTGTGCTCAGCAGGATGGGTATTTTGTAAACTTAGGTATGTTTCACCTTTAAGCAACAAGTTCAACCAAGAGTGAGATCAAGACAGCTTTTATGTTTACTGCTCGAAACAGCGTGTGTGGTGTATTTCCTGGGAAAATTCCTCTGGTGCACAGGAAGTGAAGCGTTTTATGTTTTAAACTGGTTTGTTTGGAATAAACAAAGAGAACCTGGCACAGTAGTTAGCATGAGGTGATGATTATGTTGTTGCTGTAGAAGACAATCAGGGGGATCTCTGGGAAATGCAGTGCAGAAACATAACGGCAAGACAGTTTACAGACAGATTAACCTGTCTGTTCATGTGTTGTTGGAAATATAAGTTGCTGGCTTGTTCAACAGACTGTTAAGATCCTGGGAAAAGTGCCCCAAATCATTGTTTATTTAACTGTATTACAATTAAAGCAGACAAACACTAATTTGTGCCATTTTCAATGTTGAGAAAACTATTACCTCATTCTTACCAAGCATAGAAACTTTCAGATGGAGGACAGCTGTGATTAGGGTGCTGTTCTAGACAGTGCAGCATTACATATTTTACTATTTGGACGACAAGATTACTGCAAATAGCTTTCTGTCACTTACTATCTACTTTATCTTTTACAGAAAATAAAGAAATATAGAGCCTATAGCACTGATGAAAAAATACAACATTAGGAAAAATATACACATTATGTCAGTGATTTACTAAAACAAATCACATACAAAAAACTGACTTGAAAATATTAATATAATTTTGGTGCATCACTAAATGCCTATTTAGAATCAATTACCACATTTACCGTTATTGTAAAAGGACCGAGAAATGTATACACGATCCTGAAATTCATCATCTTACAACTATTAACACTGTTTGTAATTATGATTTGACATCCAGAACACAGGAGGTTTCAGAACTAGGCAGGCGTAACACTAAAATTAAAAATGTATTTTTCATTTGCACTGTCAAGAGTACAAGCAGGCAGCTACACTCAGACTGTAAAACATTTATCTGAGTGCAAAGAGGACAAGCTAATACAGCACTCCCTGGGAGTCTGACAATTCAAATTGCATTTTCTCCCCTTTGACACACACACACACACACACACACACACACACGCACATCGGTGGCCTCGATATCCAGCCTGCTCTTCTTCCAATACCTCCCACAGGTTACAGTACATAATGACCTCACTGGACAGGCATCCTCAGGAACAAAGGCCCCATTTGAACCATATAATCTTATTTTTCTACAGCCATCGTCCTCCTTATAATCCTTGAAAAACCATTTGGATTTGTCTAAAAACCCATCCATAACCATGACACATAATGTCAGGCATACTGTTACGGGACACACAGAAGCACGTACACGTCCACAGAGGAGGAGTTTGATTTTTGTTCCCACCAACCCAAACTCTATCACCACTGTGCTGCATTCCATACAAGATGATAAAATGAAGTCTGAACACACATCTATCTTTTCTAGTTTTGAGACTTTTAGCTCGCGCACAATGTGTGTGGGTTTGTGTGTGTGCCTAACCCTGAGGGTAGGCGGATAATTTGCTGTAATTGCTCCTGCTGGGGCTTTGCTAACAGATAGATATCCGAGGTATGACTGTTGGACGGTGTAGTATCAGTATTTTCCATCGATGGCCTGACAGCTGAGTGGTAGCAGTCATCAGCTTTCTGTTGAGTCTTCAGCTGGCCTCCAGTTAGCTGGATATGTCATACCTGTGTGTCAATAGGAGATTTTATTCCATCTCTTCAAGCGCTATTACAAAGGATTAAGATGGGGACCCACTAACTCGACTGCAGGGGAGCATTTTAACAGAGAGTATGTGAATGTTTGTGTTTTTCTGTACTTGTTCTGCCCCATTATCCAGGTATGGTTCTGTAACATAATGTAAAGTTAATGTGACATAAGGTAAGGCTAGGTAAGGTAATATAAAGTAAGGTAATGTAGCACAGGACTGCCAACTTTTCAGATCAGTTTGGGGTGAGATTCAGCATCATCGGTGAGGTCAGTGCATTTTACGAGCAGGTCTACCCAGGACCCACAGGATCTTCCCCCACAAAAATGTTAATTTCAGAGACTGTTTTCTCATACCCTTGTGAATTTATGGAGTAATTCTGATGCAGAGATGTAGAGTCTTGAAGATACTTTTGTCAAACACTATCCGTAATGACATAAACCATTAACAAAGGCAATTAAATGTAACCCTAACCCTAAAGGCAGCAGACCTGATAAGCATCTAAGGGAGAGGAGAGTGTTTGAGTCGGCTTTAAAACATGAAATGGTCTACTGCAGGTTATCAAAGCATTTAGGAGAATTAGGGAGCACCACAACAAGCACGGCAGAACTAAACCACAAAGAAAAAACACAATCATATTGACTTTTCTAAGAATTCCAGTTGGTAAAAAACTATGGAAATACAAAACCACCAATGGCAAACCCTAATGATTTTGTTGGGTGTGAAATTGAGGTTATGGAGTCTCAGGTCATGAGTATTTCATAGTTTTTCAACTAATTTCACCCAGGTTGTAAGGGGAATGTCATTTGGGCTTAGTGTTTTAAATACTAAAATTAGAATTAGAACTGGGGTATGAGTTGAGGTTTGGCATTAAGGTTCAGGGACCCAGTGCACAAATGCAATTTTGTAAATTTGTTGAGACCTTACAGGATTAACAAGACATGCGATTAACAAGAAGTGAGTGTAAGGGAGGAGCCTTATGAGTACATGTCGACATGCAAACTTTACACTCAAGTCTATAATCAATCTTTGTACAGCATTGTACAGTGTCTGTTTGAACGCTTACAGGCCTAAATGGCCACATAGAAAATCTCATTGACATTAATGGCCAGTTGCGATTTCCCCAAATGTCCCTGTAAAAACAAGTGTTCGCTTCATTGGACATCAATTCGAGCCAATTGGCTGTCAACAAAAGATGGTGCAACATCTTTTTTATATTTATAAGGAAATTCCATTGAATCAGGAAAGAAATGAGCTGAAAAATAAACAACACAGAAAATCTTTTTTTCCACTTTATGGGATCTTAATAAAAATGTAATTCTACAGTAGAGCAGCTGTCACAACAGCCTCTGGTCAGACTAATGGTGGCCTACACTTCGCTTCAACTTAGATCTGCGGTCTTCACACAAGACTTGGTCTTGTGGACGGAAAGGCCAGATGACTTCTCAATGCTCAGTGGTGGAAAGAGTACTATACTAATCGGCACAAATCCAAGTTCAGCAAAAAGCCAAACAGTTACTGTGTGAGAAGGTAATGTAATTAGTTAT
This sequence comes from Pempheris klunzingeri, assembly GCF_042242105.1. NCBI lineage: Eukaryota > Metazoa > Chordata > Actinopteri > Acropomatiformes > Pempheridae > Pempheris > Pempheris klunzingeri. Next base: position 7,740,276 of record NC_092032.1, on the reverse strand, counting down.
TTCTACTCTTTATAATCTTTCAGCGATGGACAAAAATACAGATTCGGTCCTGCCATTTTGGTCACAGTAAAATTGGTGTACTCTAATTACAATAGTAATACAACTCAATGGAATCATGATGTTTGTTGGGTTGTTTGGATAAAAGAAAAAGATTTCTGCTTGAGTTTGGTGCGTGAGTCCATTTTGTCCTTTCTCCAACATCTTGTTCTCTTTGGGGGCTGATTTGGCAGAAATCCTACTCGCTGTTTCATTTAGACACGAACAAGAAAATAAACGCAACCAAACACTGCAGTAATAAACAAAACCAGTGACACCAAACACTTTGCTGCCTAACGTATGTGACTAACAACAACAATCCTAAACCAGAATCATTAATCTTGAAATGCAGAGCACACTAAAAGATGCATTGTTTAGAGTAGATCAGATTGTCAGGATTTGCTGTCCTTTTGGTTGTCATAGGATACAGCTGAAAAACATTTGCGTGGCCAGCGGAGGAGGGTTTGTCTGGGTCTACGATTCTCTGCTATAAAACACAAGTTACTGCAAATCTCTCAGTGATATTCGAAAATAAAGGGATTTTTTGACTGTTGCTGGGTCACAAAATGAAATCCCCAAATGAAGGACAACAGGTGGACCCATAATAGTTTTCTAAGATGCCATTAAGTCAGTATTTATTGGGGAAATCAGTGACCGTGGCATACAGGGGGTCTGATCATTTGAAAAAAGAAACCTCTGATCTTTTTCCTGCAAGGTTCTCCGTCCTTGATGTTCGGCTCCATTTCCTCTGCAATTTATAAGACAGACGATGGCTACTTACTACTTTCCTCTTGGGTCGTGACCACGGACCTTCTCAGAAACGGCTCCCTCGGCTGCTTTAGAGATTCGCCACCATTCAGCGCCAAGTGAATATTCCGTAAACAGAAATGTACTCCCATGGTTTTTGACGAGAGTCCATTTTGAGCAAAACAAAACATTTCTGCGGTTTTAGGCCTCATTTTATTTATGCTGTGTCAATACAAGGATGATGGTTGTCTAGAATCCCCTTTTATTTGCCTGTCAGGCTTTGTGGTAAACCATCTGAATACTGATCACACAGGCATGTGTCTGTTTGTGGTAGCCTTAGTAGGTATACAATGTAGGCTGCTTATTCACTATTTGCAGGTATTATGGGTAGTTGTTTGCATCCCTGCCTATATGTATGTGTGTGCCATTATATGTCCGAGTTTGCTCATATTTCTGTGTGTGTTATGTGTCCATGTACCTCTATCAGCGTGCAGCAGCACAGGCAGTAAAAAGGCCTGCTATAGTGATCTGTGGTTAATGTCTGCTTTTGGGCAGCAGGTGTGCATGTGTGTGTGAGTGTACACGTGTGTGTGTCTGAGCTAGGCCGGTCTGGTCCCAGATTTAGAGGAGGAAGCCGGTGTCAGGGCCAGGAGATGGATCTCTCCTGAGGGATCCGATAAATAAGGAAAAAATATCTTTGAAAAAGGGAAACGCAGCTGTTTCCAAAGGAGAAGTCAAAATATTGGTGGCTTTGCATTCCACAGCCACAAGGTAGAAGGCCAGCTCACTCTGTGATGCTGTGCGGTACTCCATTTTCCCTCCTTCTCACTATGAACACCTCCTTGTCTCTTCCATCTCTGCCTCTCTGCACATCTTTTCTTCCCTCTCTACCAGTATATCTCACTATCCTCACCTCACTGTCTGCCTGTCTTTCCCCTGCACTCTCTCTGTCATGAAGACAGTCAAGCCTCGGCGCGATTCCCTTTGGAAAGTCCGTGGTGACCACAATGCATTTCAGCGGCTTAGAGGCAAGAGCATATGATCCACTGATAAATCAGTCTAGGCCAGCTTCAATTTCCCCCCAGGGCTGACTTACATGTAAGACCTACTGCTTGTTTTACACACAGGCACAGCTCCAAAAACAGCGATGGTAACCAGATACCTGGATATTCAAAAAGCAGGTGGGCCTTGAGGAAAATCAGGAGAAAAATAATCAATGTTTCTAATAATACTTCTGTCCACGATGTCAACACAATATTGGTGAGATGAGAGTGCAGAGAACTTTGGCTTTCTTCATGTTATTTGAGTTTTCGCTGAAAGCCAGATATGCACATCCAAAGTACCTTTCGAAATTATGTGTGTTATTTCAGTATGGGGGGCCCCAAGTGGAAACTGTTCCCTAAACACTTTTCTCTGAATGTATAATGTCGTGCACTAAACACGAGGTCAGTGCAGGGTGTTTTAAAGCCTACTGTAAAAAATATTAGAATGGATGGGAGACGTTGCAGCAATAGTTAAGACCACATTCATGCACCGTGTGTTTGATTATGTTGATTGATTATGATTTCAATCTAGTTATAATTTTTACTTTTTATTTTGAGTGGTTATTGTAGATTCAATCCTATTTGGTGGTTCCTTTCAAAATCAGACTATATAGAACAGGTACTGATACTTCTGGTTCATTCCAACTTGATTCTGATCCAGATGATCAGACAAGTGGAAAATAAGCTAAAGGTTCAGCTAGATGTTCTAAAGTTCTAAAGTGAGTGCACTCAAAATATTGTGGATGATCCCTAATTTCAGTTTATCTTTTCATCCTCCGTAATGTCAGATATTGACTTGGTGAGGATAGAAATTATGCCCAAAAATGACATTCAACTTATCATGAAGCAACATTATCTTTTAACATCATACTTCTGACTGGCTAAAACAGAGACAACAATAATGTAAAGAATCTGAACCTAAATTAAATGAATAGTGTCCAAGAGACTGGCTGCTCTGAGGTGTGGAAAGTGTCCATAGAGGAGGAAGGACTGGGTAGAGTTTCCCCTGCACATCCTTAGTGATAAGATCCTCTTATCAAGAAAACCTCACAGCACTGAGAGTGGATACATTTTTCTTATGGGTGGCCTCCATAGGAGTGAAATCCCAAAAGTCTGGACATATTAGTGTCCTGTTGAACCCAATAAGATTCAACAATTACTATCTTTCTTCACCTTTTTTTCTCTTTCACTTGACTGTCCTTTTATCTTTCTTTTCTGTATTTACAATTTAATTATCTCTCAACATTCTCTCCTTGCACTTTCTGCTGTCACCCTATTTTTCCTTTCTCTGTTCTTCCACCACTTTTTGCAAAGAATGATGTACTGAATAATTCATTATGCTATGGTCCAAAATCATTGAATATTGTATGATTTAAAAATTCTATGTTTATTACTCGCTGATTAACACATTTCCATGCATCTGTATTCACATGCCTTGCATCTCTTCCTCATCTGTGCTCTTTTTCTCATCTCTCTCTTCCTCCCTGCCTCCCTCCATCCCTCCCGTCTCTGACTGTTTTCCTGTCAGTATCATGTTTGGAAAGTCAGCCCGCGGGTCAGCCTAGGGCTCGTAAATTTGTCAGCGGCAGCACGGTTGAAAGGGAGGCTTCTTGCCTAGGAGGGTCAGCAGCATCTGCGCTCACATGGGGCCTTTTTCTCACTGTGGACCAACGGTTGTTGTTTCAGGCACGTCCTCTTTAGAGAGACGACCAGCCTGGGAACCTGCAAGGGGCTGAGGGGCGCAGCTTTCTCTATGACATCAGTATTTGATGAAGACTTCTTGTGTAATGAGGAGGGAGTTCTTGTTGTCTAACAAGTACATTCAAATACACTCCAATTATCAGCACAGGCACACACAAGCCAAGCCACTTCTGTATTTGTTTACTTGTAAGGACTTTGACTACATTCATTCCCTAACCCTTGACCCTGACCTTTAAGGAAAACTCCACCCTGACACACTTACCGCTGGCAAACAGCTATAGTGCTACTGTGGATCTACCTTACATTTCTGGGTCCATTGTTTTATATAGAGGTGTATTGTTCTAATTTCTAAGAACTGGCCAAAGACAGGTGCAAAAAAAGGACCAGAATGCTGTGCAGCCAGCACAGGGTGTCAATTTGACACCCATTTAAAATTTAAAAATTTAAAAATTCTTTAAAAACACCCGCAGAAAATAATCTTGCTCTTTTTTTCCAACCAACATCCACAAATTGAACTCAATGCAACAGGTTTACATCTGTGCAGAAGGTTGTCACAAGCTTTACTTATAGGGAAGCCAGTTCCATCCACCACCCACCAAACAACCATTGACAAAATAAGTTCAACACAAGATACCTCCTGGAAGGCAAATTCTAACTTGATGATGTAGCTGGATGAAAAGCCACAGGATCAACAAAGTGATCAGAATTCATCCTGAGGGGAACATTAGTGTCTCTGCCAAATTTCTGAGCGACCAACATGCTGCTAGCATGGCTAGAAATAGAGAAAAAACGTTTTACTTACTGACAGTAAAATATCTTCAGGTTGCACTCATATAAACACAATGACATTTGTGTACACATAAATGTGTGTATGCAGCTCCCAGAACAAACACACTCACACCCTCCTTCCTCTGCTCCTTCAAGGTCACCAAAGGCTTTAAATCACTGTTCGTCTGTCCCACAGCTTCTCGCCCCTCAAGCATCCTCAGGGTGTGCCTTTTTTCTTTCCTTTCTTCCCTCCTTTTTCTCTCTTCCTCTGCTTTTTTTATTTACTAGAGATAAATCCATGCAGGTTTCCCAGTTGCTTCACAGAGGAATGTGACAGCAGGAATGTTTACCGTGACATTTACGCCATTCCTGTTGGCCGCGGTCATCTCCATTACCAGAACGAGCCTCTCTGGCAGAGCAAACGATGGGATCATTATGATAATGGATGGAGTTTACTGGGCACACAAGGACACACCGACTCGGAGTTCAGAGGTTCACAGGTTCACAACCTTTTTAACACTGGAGTGGATTAGAAATTCCAAAGACATACCAACCAGTGTATATTTGACTCCTGTACAGTGTAACATAACATCAAGTGTAGCATTTAAACGTCAACAAACAAATTCTAATCTGATGGAATTTAATTTAAGTAAATGCAAAAGCACAGTAGAATATTCCTCCTAAACCCTTAAAATAACAACATGGGGTCAAAAGTATGAACTAGAAGCAAGTACTTAGAAGCCAGAGAAACCATTGGTCGGAAAAGGAAGTATTAAGTGTTCCTGTTTGAGAGACTTAAGTACGGTAACGCAGTGGTTCCCAAACCTTTTTGAAGCAGGGAGCAAGGAAGCGAGATTTGTTATCATAGTACCCCCAGTTTCATTTTTTGTAACTTTTGTAAATAATTTTGCAGTGTATCTTCCGATAATTACACTATGTGCAAAATTATTTATGTATGTTGTGGTGAGATTCTTTGTGTCATTAGCCTACTTCAAAATAGATGGAGAATAGAAGTTTGTATTCATTAAAACCAAAATTTGTAGAATCTCCCACCTTTAACAGGATTTCCTCGAGCTTTGACAAACATTTCCATTGCTTGCTCTAACAGGTGCTATTTCTACTGTGAAACTTAAGCTTGAGCCAGACAGCGTTACTATAACAACCATGTGACTAATCTCTAAAATTCACAGCTATGCTTAATTCATATATTGTCTTTAAAAACGGACATTGAATGTCAGGTTCAAGCACATGAGTGTGGTGGTTCCCACCTGTTTCACATCACACAGCGTGCACGGATCCCACCTACAGCATCCACGCGCTCCTCTATCCTGTGGCATTTTGTTTTTACAGTGAAACCAAACCGCATCACGTCCAACTAAACTCAAAGACAGACGGCAGGTCTTTTAACGTTCAACAAAAGTGGGGGGGGGCTGTAGCAATCAAAACAAAGAGACGCATTTGTTTGCATCTTTGCTTTTCTGTTTCCTTCTCTCTCTTTCACATATACAAACTTCATATATACAAACACAGCCGCACACACACTAATTCCAGGTTAATGATCTCCTCTGCATGGTCTCCTCATAGACAGTGAAACACAAGACAAGGGCTGACAGCTTTACGGTGCTTTTAGCAGGAAAGAGCGATGTCAGAGTAAAAACATACATACACACACATTCTCTTTGTCTCTCATCGTTTTTAGCACACTCAAACTACACTACTGTCAAATGGCTTTCTAAGCACTACACCAAGAACTTTACTGACTTCAAAATATTCATAATATTTAAATGGTGCCTTTTCATTTTTTTCTTTCAGGGCTAAAAAAAAAATTTGGACTAGCAGACTCGCCAGTGAAACCTACATTATAACCAATAGGTTAATACAGAACCAATAGCCTAATATATCACGTGCTGTCTTTTTATACAAGCTCCTGAAGGAGGCCATGAACCTGTTTCTCATCAGCTGCTTCTTGTTGCACAGCATGTGTTCAAGACTGAGGTTCTTCTGTGCTGAAGTGTGAACGATGACATACGGCAATTTGGCAACGACAGAGAGAAAACGAGACAGGTAAAAGACGGACAGAGATGGTGAAAACAACAGATGCATGAGAGGAGGGTGAAGCATGACAGAACAAACAGAGCAAATTCCTCCAAGCCTGCACCCAGAAGTGATAAATGGGAGCAGCAAGCCCTAATCAGATGTTCCGCCAGGGTTATCGGCTCCGTTCAATAGATCGTTACCAGCCGCGAGCGCACCTCACTTCACCTCCTTATCTCGTCACACTCCTCCATGCCGTGCCACTATCACTCCGAGCTGGAATGTTCACTCAAGACATGAGACTGGATGGGAGCGAGGAAATGAAGACAGAGAGGAAAAAAAAAAAACAAGGCAAGAAGTGCAATCTCTACTTAGCCCAGATCTCAGCTGCCATCTCGTCAGGTCTGAGAGTTATGGCGTGAGAGGGAGAGATATCATCAGGGTGGGTGGGCGCGGAGGTGGAGGAGCGAGGTGTGTGTGTGTGTGTGTGTGTGTGTGTGTAGTAGGGTGTTAAGAGCAGGGTGTGTGACAGAGATGACTTCAAGTGTAAATGGAATGCTCTCTTATAAATGGTTATCTGCTGACCTTAGAGTCGACCAGTGTGTGTATACATCTCCATGTATGTATCCACCCACAGCAAAAGGCTGGCTGCGGCAGTTCCTCCACTTATTGAGGACAATACTGTCAGGAGACACACACACATTCATATGCTGTCACATACCGTGAGGTCTGCAAATCTCAGACGGACAAAAGAGTTGTCCGTAACACCTAGTCTTTTATGGCGGACATAAAACTGGACTGGAAAAGACATAATCCAGTTAACCGGAGATGTTTCCCCCATCAACCCTGTTTGTTTCTTGAGGCGGCTGTGTGTTTTGCCAGAGAGTTTGACAACCAATACAATCCAAACATGAGAAAAAGGAAGCACTTTAAAACACTGTAACTCAATAAGGAGAATTATTTGTATATCTTGGGCTGTTCTCGAACATCATGGCAAGTTCAAGTGAACTTGTAGCAGCAGTGAAATATCTGATACTGTAAACAGATGAAAACAAACAGAGGTTTGTAGTTTAATATAATTTTTCTCACCATTGCAGGAAGGTTTCAACTGCCAAGTTTATGTCTCAGAAAATATCCTTTATTCCGCTGTAGCATATCTTGAATTCCTCGCTTAACTTCTGGCTAATACTGTTTATGGTATGCTCAAAGTTGAGGTGAACTGACGGGTGGTCTTGTGTTCTGTTCTGGTCTCTGAGGCTTTGCAGGAAGTGTTTCAAGACGGTTTAGTGAAAATTTTCCAAAGCTCCCTTCTGCATCAAACAATTGACTCTTTGATTAAAGCCAACTAATTATTTGATCATGCTGGGGCTTTGGGACACGTTTCGCTGCAAAGGAAGTGGCTTACCTGGATTTAGGCACTGAAAAATGCAGCCAGGCATCATAAGACAAGGAAAACAGCCATTTAATAAGGGCAGTTGATTTCAGAATAAGCCCAGGGCTGTCTGGACCCAGCTAATCTCCTGAAAACCCACTTCTAAAAGCTTCTGGCGTGTTTGCCTTTAAAGTGTGGGAGGTAGGCTGGTAGAAAGCTTGGCTGTTGACTTAAGTAAGAGGTCTAGTGACAGCGCAGCTACAGCTTTGCAATGGGGTGTGCAGAGATGCAGAGGAGAAGAAGAAAAGGAGGGTAGCCATGATGACAGACGAGTGCACAAGAGCATAAAATTGTTTAATATTATTTAAACTACAGGAGGCATGTGTGATTTAACTTGGAACGGCTGGAACGACCTTAAATTGTGCCGCAATGACTTAAACCGCATTTAGAGGCAGCCACTTTGTTTCTTGGGTGAATTGGACAGCAATCTGATATTAATGAAAAACACAAAAGATGAGAGCAACCAAGAAGCATTTAAAACCAATTTGAAGTCTGATTGTTGGTCTGTGGGAATAGCTAATGACAGCGCCTGTCCCCTATGATGACATCACCACAAGCAAACCAAGCAAAGTATAGTATTTCTGATCCCTGATCAATCCAATCACTGAATGATGTGTATGGGTGAGAGAACGTGTGGGACGCTGTTAAGACAATCCTTTGTCTTGCTCATAGCCAAATCAGCCAAGTTATTGTCATAGTTTGTTGTACATAAAGTGTAAAACAGCATGTAGCCATTAACAGCTTCAGGTGCATTTAATCCATCCTCCGGATTGGAGAGGCACCAACCCTTATTTTAGCATGCAGCCAAAGAAGACCAAGACTAATGCAATCATACAAATGGAGACACATTAATGTGAACCAGAGTTCATTAACACTTATCTGGACATGGAGATACTTGGTAAATAGGGCGTTTGAGCAGGAAGCAGGAGGGCAGGATCAAGCTCACCTGTTCATCATAAAAGGATATTTGAAACTTTAGGAAAAGTAAAACCTAATACCATGGATGGATTTTCCTGGATTATTATGGGACCTTCCCTCTGGTAGAACCCAGTAGACAAACAGCAAAGGAGGGGAGAGCAAACAAGCATTGGGAGCTTTGGCTGCGCTCTGAGCCAAACCAAGCTCAGAGAGGCCTCTACACCTGTCTGTCTGTCTGGCAGGCACGGGAGAGCAACAGCAGAGCAAACTCATCACGGCTAAATGCAGATGACACAGGAACAACATTTGGAGTTCCTGTTCTGTGACCCGTGAAACCAAAGCCATTTCTGTGCATCCTTGACTCACCATAACCACGAGGTAACAGCTCAACCACAAAAGCCAAACCTGATATGAATAGCAAATTTCCCCCTGCTGGCTATTATAGCCCTCACGGTGGCTACGGATATTTGTTCAGCAATATGTCATCCCTCATTATTAGAGTGAGCACTGACCTCTTGTATTTGCTTTCCACTGGGATGCACCTTACCAGTACTGGTCAGTGTCTCCCCACTCACTCCACAATATACAGTGTTGCCTTGTGAGAGATTTATAGAAGGTCTGAGACCAGAGACCAGCATCTGAAAAGGGTAGGTCATCCTTTTTCCCCTAAATGCAACTCAGCTGGAGTTCTCCTAAAATATAAATGGGATCTAGTTGTACTTACAGCCTCATACAGAGTCCTCTCAGTGGGACTTTAAGATTTTCTGCACAAACACCACCTCTACTACTGCCTATAAATACATTTGTTTCTTTTTAAATGTAAGATTAAATGAGAATGAGAATGCAAGATTAAATGATAAGCGATTTGTTTTCTATTCTAAATGAAATGGTATAATAATTTGATTCCATTTTCAAAGTCAGTGTATCTGCATGTTTAAGCCGCAAAGAGAAAAGCTGTTATCTTCAGGTGTGCATGCATCAAACAAACGAAACAGGGACCCAATCATTCGTGATTCCATAGTGCTACTAGAGGTCTAAAACTCCACAGGCAAGCTTTGACAGGGACTACTGCCATTACCCGAGGACCCTGCTGTGTGTCAGGTCATGTTTGGAGCTGCAGCGTGTCACACAGCATGAGTCATTCAGCACACAGTGTCACTTCACTAGACCTCAGTGGAAAGCAGGACGTCCGCAAGGCAAACAGTGATGAACGTGCTATTCTAGGAATGAAGATGAAAAAGGAGCTGGAAAATATGCTTCTGGTCCCCCAATTTGAAGTTTTCCACCACTTGCTCTGCTTTTTTCAATGGGCCATTTTGAACAAGTGATGAAAGCTGAAGAGAATAGATGAGTGAACAAGAGGTCTACATCAATCATGGGGGGGGGGGGCATATGGTTCGCAGCGAGCGCACTCGAGACTGGATGTAACGCAGGGGCTCTTAAATCTATCCAAGACCCAAGACAATACCCTCAGAAAATGAGCTCTCTATCTGTGCTACCGCCGCAGCTGGCTGTGAAAGACATCAGTTCAGACCGAAGCTTAAATCACTGTCATTGTTTTATTTGCAATGGGTCAGTTTAAAGTCTGAGATTCTTACATCTACACCCAGGGAGGATTTGCTAATGTAAAAAGGTGAGCCCAGTTTTAAATCAGATCATCAGTGTAAACACAGCCGCATAATTTCATCTTTACTTTGATTTGGTTTCACAAACACAGATTACTCAAAGAGGGTGCCTCTCCGTGAATAAGTCTGCTTCAAGCTCTGTCCATTAATCCTGTCCCATATTTTTCAAATTGTTTCAGACAGATTGTTTGGCTTCTTCTCTTTTCTTCCTTTCATTTATCTTGATTCTAATTTGTAGCTTCACTTTGGCCACACATGATATCCAGATTTTTAGGTCAGTTTTGAAACAAGAGGGACCACCCAGAAGAGTTTCAGGCCTCTTTCTACTATAGCTTTCTAAGTCGCTCCACACAAACCGCTCCGAGCAAGCAAGAGACACATTAAAAACTAATCGGATGGCGATGACACACGGTAGTCGTGCAAGGCCTTATTTGCAAAGCAGATGGAAAGCCTTGGCCTGTCCAACATTAATTACAATCACATTCGAGGAGGAAGCTGTCCCTCCTCCAGGGCGGTTAGGACTCTGTGTACGGCTGGAGGAGATGGCAACCTAATCCCCCGGTCACCTAAGAAATCTGAGGGAATCGTCAAAAGATGCACAGGACGTGATTAATCAAAGTGGAGAGCCAGATGTGCAACAGCCCAGGAGTATAAACCCAAACTGACACAGCACAGCAATACCGAAACCACAGACACACAAACACCACGCCACCACCGTCACACACCCACACAGAAGCCAACAGAGGGGCTTCGATATTTAAGACCAAAACGACTGCCTCCTTCTGTCTGAATATCTGGTTCTCATCACTACATGTTGCAACACCAATACTCACAGGACCAAGGAGTAAAGAAACATTTGCTTTATCTAACCCCAATCCTAGAGCTCTTCTTCATGTGTGGTACTGAGCGACTATTAAACACTTTATTAAGGGGAGGTATGAAATATTTGAAGGACTTCCTGTTTCAAGAGAAGCTAAAGTCAGAGAAACGTGAGACTACATTCTTCAGCAGTGATACAGTCCTACTGTTCTCATGGTCGGATCATGACAATGCCCTTAGTTCCCAAGGAGAATGACAATCAATCTGGTTTTAAGCCTCCTTGTCCACCAGCGTCTAACTCTGGCAGCGCCTCTGTTTATCTTTAGGCGCTCTGTTTAGAGTCTCCCAGTAAACACTGGAGCTGCTAATGGAAGGAAGGCCTTTGGGCTTTTATGTTCCAAACTCGTTATGATTAAAGTGTCCCTCTTTATCATCACTGGAGCTAATTAAAGACAAATCTGCTTGGGTAACACAAACAATGCGACGCAATTTACGCACGGAAACCGCAACTCGCTGCGATGGAGGTCAAAGGCAGGAATAGGCCTTTATATACAAATACCAGCGGTGGTGGTTGATGGTTTGCTGAGGGTACTAGGTCTATTTTTCCCGCGAAGACATAAATCATGGAGCGGATTGCACAGCAAGGCTGACCACAGAATTTCGGTCCAATGAGCCGAGGGCGGCCAATCTACCCGGAGAGGACGTGTAACAATAAATTACTCCGAAACAATACAGACCTCATCAGTTTTCCTAAGCCACAGAGGAGATGAGGGAGTATTTGTCCTCTCTGTGGGTCACACAGCGAGTTCACGATCCAGTACTAAGCATGCGTAATGGTGTCTGCTATTAGTGGCTTGTGTTCAGTGAAAAGTGGAAAAATTAATAATTGGGTCAAATATCCAGGTGTCAGCATGCTTACAAATGTTGAGAAGAGAATGAGTAATGCTTTATTCTTTAATATGTCCATAAATGTACATCATTTTATCAGAAGATTCTTCCCAGCGACCCGCCACTTCAGGTGCCGAACACCTGTTCACCCTTTAGTCAATCTCCCAAAGTAAGATTTTCTATTTGATTCATCGTCCGAACCCTGGCAATGAAAAAAAACGTTTCACAGGAGCGCAATTACGCACAAAACATCACCGACAAAATAAAAACAATATCAAGAAACTTACCTAAATTAACGAAGCTCATCACCATATCTGCGTCATTTAGAAAGGCAGTTTCTTGATACGTGGCCAGGGGAGGACTCTGAGTCGTCCGCATGGACTGATATCGGTCCAGCACGCCTTCCACTTGGCTTTTCTCCTCGCTAGATATGGTGTTGTATAAGTCCAACATGAAAAGTGGAGCGGAGTTGTACTTTCCGTGTGACAGATGCGGTCTCGGTCTGTGCGGCAGCCCGAGGATGGACAGGATCTCCTTCTGCATCTCCCTCTTCTCGTGCGTCCGCAGCCGCCGATGGATGAAACCCGGGTGCACTTCGTTGTTTCCATCCAGAGAATAGTTACTCCCCGAGACCAGGAACATGCAGTAATAAGCGCTCCACCACAATCCTCCCAAGGCAAGCCAGCAGCTGGTCATGGTGTTGTCCCGCTGTGCTCTCCAGAGTCCCAAGTGTGTCTGGCTTGGAGCTTTAGTCGCCTATCCAAACGTAAGATGTGCGTAACGGTAACCAAAGTCCGCCCGAGCGCGCTGTATCTGTCGCAGCCGCTGATCAAATGCGAGAAAAGACTCGTGTGTCAAGCCATTTGAGATACTTCCTAAGGAGAAATGCGCAAAATAGTGCCGGTGCTGCTTTCATTTCTGATCCCCGTAGCGCGCTGTGCTGCTTCAGGATAAAGTGCACCATGTGAAACTTTATTCTGAGCGCTCCAGTAAGTCGGTCAAAAGGCACCGTCTGATACGAAGTTCACCAATAAAATAATGACAACTCTTCTAAAAGAAGCCATTTTACTCAAGCGGGATCGTTTGCTCTCCAAAATATGGGATTTTTCAACGTTGCGCACTTAGAAAAGCCACCCTCTCACAGCCGCAGTGGTCTCGGTGACGGTCACCTACTCCTACAGGCTGTGTGTGAGTCTAGCAGGAATCCGCAGGTTGCAGTCCATAATATGCGTGCGCGCGCGCGCGTGGACGTGTGAGTGTGAGTCTGTGTGTGTGTGTGTGTGTCCTGAAACCGCCCACTCCGTGCGCACTTATCCAGAGGTGGAGCTCTTCAGGCTACAAGGACAGCTCTAACATCATAATTCCATATTTTGTTCGCTGCAGACTAACAGCCTGTCTGTTCCAATAAAAAAGACAAGTTTGTCTACTTCACATTTGCATTGTTCATGGTGTCCCTCTGTGATATGACTTCATCATAAGCCCAGTGTGTGATATGTTTGGTTAACTTTTGTATGCCATTACTTGTATCGGGGTAACACTTCGGCAACAGATCGGCCAGCTGCGCTTAAGTTGTCTGCACCCTAAATGTATGTTCCCAACATTTAGGGTTACACGTCTCATTTAATAAGGTTTGATTAGTTGCGCTTATTCTGAATTAGTTTACAAAGTCGGAATTTTAATGAAGTAGTCAAACCTGCTACAGTGAAGCACGGATCACACCTTCACGCGTCCAGAATCGCGGCGTGTGTCCAGTCCGCTCCAGCAGAGGAAATGTTGCCCAGTTGAGGCACGACCCCTGACGATGGAGAGGGAAACAGCAAGCAACGACGCACAGCACCTGCAGAGGAGATGAGAGCTGAGCTGCTTTCAACACTGTGGGAATCATCGGTCTCCAGTATTCTAATTAACTGTATAACATTAAAAATTTAAAGCAGCTGCGCCTTGAAGTGACAGCTTTTGTTAAACGTGAACAAATTGCACCAGTTGCCATAAAGATATCTTAATATTATATCTGCTGTAGGGATAACAGAGCAGAGATCCCAGAAAAAATCGCACCACCCCCCACCCCTCGAATCTCCCTCCTCCCATCATTCCTTTCACCCTAACCTGTGTTATGTCTTCTGGTCCCCTCAGACTGTGATGGTCCTGGTGATAAGGCCCAAAGGTGTCCATATCTCTCTGCTACTGCTGCTGCTGCTGCCAGAGCCTATCTTATCTGCACGTGAAGAGTGAGAACCAGCATCAAAGCAACACATACCACCAAACACACACTCACTCACACACACACATATCGCTGTGCAATTTTCAGACTAAATAACACCTCACTGTCATACAACTAAAATAAAATGTCATTTTTACGTTCTACAAGTCCCTTTAAAGCATGTTAAAGGGTCACGCAGGTGTTTTTCCATGTTACCAAGCAGAAATCCAGTCAGTGCACTGTGAGCACATTGTGCAATGGCTTGAAACTTGTTTGGGATGAAATGTGTGTACCTGTGTGTTTTAGAAAGGAAACTAATTGATCAAACTCTAAAATAAGAACCATGACTGAAGTCACCGTACTGGGCTGACCGAGAGCCAGTGATCCCAAGGATGTGATTTATCAACTTTTCTTTTGTTTTTCTTGGACTCAAAATTTCCATTTACTTTAAAGAAAGCTCACTCCTGATGTATTATATAGATTTGATGGTTAAACAGAATGTAACCAACAAAAATACTTCTTTCCCTGGCAATGATCCAGTGGATGAATGTTTTTAGCCCTAGCACTGAACACAGAGACGGGGAAATGCTACTTTTGCTGATAAAACAAAGAAAGGAAATGGGTGATTTTTACCTTCTCATGGTAACAAAAGGCAGGGAATTCATTTTTTAAACCCTTCATGTGCCATCAACCTTGGATATGCGTCATATCAAACAAACACATGCCAGCACAAAAATATTCACGGCTTCTTCTTCTATGGTGCATTCCAGCGCTACCACAACAACCCTGTGATAAACAAGCAGCACACTGTAGGCTGATAATGGTTGAAAAAGACCACTTAAATACTTCTATATGTCCTTAACATTTTACTTGACATTAAGCAATGGTTTGTGCATGTGTGTATGTATCCCTGGAGGCAGAGCAGGTGATGTGTGTGTATGCTGGGTGAATTGGAAGCAGAGGGAGGAGGAGGAGGAAACATTAAACAGAGGTTCTGTGTCCTGTCATCACACTGTCTAGACAGGACACCTCCTAGACCTAATGAGGTCTTTGTCTGTATCCATTTCTTTCACTCTATCACACACGCACGCACGCACGCCTTGATTTGAGTTCGTCTTCAGTCTTTCCCCAACACGTTTTTATTAAAAAGCACGAAAGGGGTCATGAAACAAACTTGCACACTCTTGTGTGTGTTATGCACTCTCAAACACACACACACACACACACACACACACACACACACACACACACACACACACACACACACACACACACACACACACACACACACACACACACACACACACACACACACACACACACACACACACACACACACACACACACACACACACACACACACCTCTCCAACACGCAAAATTAAGGGGAAGTGTGCTCCAAAACCATAGGAATGCTTACACCTGGCACAGATCTGACAAGAAGTGCTGAATCTTCTGCAATAATTACAGTATATTGCAATAGTTACTGGGTCACACGCCCATGCACACATGTACGCGAAACACACGCCTTATCCCAGTAATTAAGTGTTCTTCGCTCTAAGTCAATGGGACAATGGTGAGCTGCTGCAGGTTTTGTGCTTTTGATGCCTTTTTGTTCCTTTGTGTGGGATTAGTTTTGTGGTCACAGCCTTCCTATAGCTCTGTGTCGCCCAGCATGTAAAGACAACTCAGTGATGATTTGCTTTGAAAAAACATAAAAGGTGCAAGACCATCTCTTTATACGGCATTTATATTTCAAGTGCACAATTAAAGAAATCGTAATAGCAGTAATAGCGTAACCCTAACCCTAACAGTTGGGTTTTATCAGTGTGAGTGAGGACAGATAGCTGTGCATGTTTTGCATTGAGAAAGGTTGAAGCCCCAGTCTGAACCTGATGTGGAGCTACATTCCCTCTCAAACATCAGAGTCCAAAAGGCCCTCATTTTAAAACAGCTGTGTTCACACTGCTACATCACAGTTGGAGCATGTGGACTGATGATTAGAAAGAAAATGGCCCTGAGGAATTGCAAATAGTGACTTTAGATGTTTTTATAAGATATTTATCCAAAAACTAGGCTTATTGCCCACAGTTGCACCCCGTGTTGGAGGTCATGTAATGGGATGCAACAGGATGTGTTAGATCACCTGAAAAAGCACTATTCATAAGGCCTCTGCAAACTTAAATCCTATGAGAATTTTCCTCCTCTTCCTGCTCCAGATGTGAACCTGGTTGCCCCGGCAACAGCTTCTGATGGGATGACAGGAACTCCGTGGTCGATCTCATTCTGCATGGCCTAGACAGAGAAAGCCAGATTAAGTAAATTACATTAAACTGCATTATGACAAGGACTTATGGCAGTACATCAGTCAAAGAATTACCCTATTAGTCAATTGTATGGTTGTTCTATCAAGCTGACATGTTGGTATCATAGATATGGTATGATAGAGTAAAACATCAGGTGTACCTGTGTGAAGGAGGCAGCGTCGTAGCTGCTGTAAATGGCTGAGGAGCGGTCGGCCTGCAGACACCGCTGAGGGAAGGCACTGATCTGCTCTGCTAACTGCAGGGCTGCCTGTAAAGCTGGATATTATGCATACACTAGGAAAAGTGGCCATTTATAACATAGGAAATGCATGGAGGTTAATATATTAATAATCCTTTCTCTTTCTCTTTGTACAAAAACCAGAAACACCAGGCCTTCCTCTGTCTCCACTGTGCCTCCTCACCCACATGAAAGCACTGGACCACATCCAGATCAGTGCTATGGAAAAAACTACGCCTCATGATGCCACACTTTGATGCCCTGCATGCGTGTATGTGTTGGTGAGCTGCTACTTCTTCGCTTCCCTCTGATGTTAAACCCTCACTAAGTGATCATCCCTCAGAGAGGCCAATTAGGCCGAGGCTTGACTGTGGGAAGAAGAGCTTCCTAAAAGAATTAAGCTAATCTTCTCCTAACGTCTAAGGAGAGGGCAGAGGAAACCCAGATTCGCACATGGAAAGGCTTTTTTTGGGATTTAAGGATACCGGAGTGTTCATGCATTAATATAATACAGGAAATGCCATGTTGAAATGCGTGCATAACTTAATCCTCAGACTGTTGCTTGACTGAGTGAAGAGAGGACTGTGCTAATGTTGAGTTATGGCTGTAGCACAGCATCTGAGCCAAATAAAGAAAACAGATTCACTGGAACAAATTAAGTTTATATATGATTTTGTCTGATCTTACCTACAAGACAGTTTCTTAAAAACTATGTTCCCTGAATGAAAATGGGTCACAGGCTTGTTCCTCTACTCCCCCCACAGATGGGGGGAGTAGGACTTCTAGTCTCCTCCGTATCTGGTCTTCACATCTCTACCATTTGCCATCAAATGACCTATAATATTAACTACGATACACAGTAAACACACCATTAACTTCTTTGCATGCTGCACTGGGCTGAATGTCCAGTTTCCTGAATTTCTTTTGGCTTTACCTCAGAATCTGACCATGTTTGGCTACTCCAGGACTAATCCACAAAAGCACCGCAATGACACTTTTGTTTTAGACAGTTAATCATGCAATTTTCTAATGACATTACAACATAACTAGTGTTTTTAAACATGCCCTCTGGTCATGAAATTACAGTAAATGGGTTAAGTACAGGACTTTGCCTAATAATAACTAAAATACGGTCCAAATGAGAGAAAGAATCTGACCAAGCATTCAATATAAACTGTCAATACTCGATGTTATGGACACTTTTTGGTCAGTACTCATAATGTGTTGCGAGGCGACACCCAGGCCGATCCATGACACAGCACTGATTTGCACACACTAAGTCCAATACCTTGGCCATCAGGAACAACTCTGTTGGCGAGCCCGTAGGAAAGAGCCTCCTGTGCTCCGATTGGCCGTCCGGTCAGAATCAGGTCGAGGGCTCGTGACAGACCAATGAGACGCGGGAGCCGCACTGTTCCACCGTCAATCAGGGGAACTCCTGAAAGAGGAGAAAATGTTCAATATAAAATGAGTCTCCGCATCAACTTATGTGACAGTGACAACGTGTCTGATGTGTACCGCAGGCCATTCAAAGCATTTACACTCCTTTATACTAGAAGTCTTCTCACGCTGGGCCTCAAAAGATTAGCTTTTTTTTCTGCTACTCAGTTAGTGAGTCAATGTCTCTTTTATCAAGAAAAAATGCCAAATATTCTCTTTTTTGAACTTCCCGAACGTGAAAACTGGCTGCTTTTTTCTGTTTTACATTACTGTAAATTGTTTATGTCTGTGATTGAAAGACGTCATCTTGGGTTCGAGGATATTCTCAATTTCCTGACAACTTGTTTAACTAATAAATTGAAGAATATTAACAGACTGATTGATAATGAAAACAATTACTAGTTGAGAGGCCCATCTTCTCACTGAAAAGTACAGTGTTGGAACAGCTTGTTAAGAGTGAAATTCAAGCACTTTTTAGGTACCTAAACCAAAAAATTCTAGACTGTCAAAGCCTTTGTCATTACATCTAAATTGTTAGTATGAACGCAGTTGCGGAAAAAAGAAAAAGTTTTCAGAATTCCTTCAGACCCACATCAATCAATGTATGTTATTACTGTTTATTTTACCAGCTGTTCATGTTATCTTTAATTGTATGTTTTGAACGGGTC